>NC_044911.1:6805873-6929895 GCF_001633185.2 Quercus lobata | reverse complement strand
CTAAGTTTCAAAAGTTTTCAATTCAAGCCTTCCATTTGATTTCATCAATTGCACTATTAGTTTCATTTATATATTTAAAAAATTGTTAATTTCTCCATTTAAAAAATCCATAAGAATTAAATTAGCATAAAAATTATATTTTGAAGAAACAAATGTTTTAAAAATAGAACTTGAATCTCTCTCTTGGTTCTCTTTTTATAATTTGAATCTCTCACACACTATATCTCTCTCTAGGCTGGATCTTGGAGCTTCTTTCCAAGCGTCATTCATGGCCGACCACCAAGCTCAACCGCTCGCCGCTTCTCACTGGTCATTGTCCGACTATTGTTGCTTGGCAGTAGTCATCTTTTTCTTAGCTCAGTTCGACTAGGCCAATCTCCTTTCTCGTCAAACCCTCATCAGAGTTCCAACCCACCGCTAGGCTGTTGTATTTGGTTGGTTTTAGAATTTTTTGGATTTGGCGAAAAATCCAGTGAGCTATCTCTCCGATGAGATCTAGGTCTCTAAATTTTTTCTCTCTAATCTAATCTAGGTCTCCTTGGATTCTCTTTCTCTGATCTGATTTGGTTTTGCAAGTTTAGTTTTAAGTCAAATTTGTTCTTATTTCTGATTTTGTTTGTAAAAACTAGATGAACCCTAAAATTGTAAAACCTAGATAAATTGGTTCATTGGTGAATAAATAGCGAATTTGTAAATTGTATGTAGTATTGATGGTTGACGTTGGATCCTTTTGTTCAAGTTTGATGTGCTTTTTTTTATTTTCCTCTCTGAATTTGTGTATTGAAATTTTGTATTTGGATGCCATTTTTGGTTGTAATCAATGTAAAGACATTTTTTGTTTGTTTGTGTGTTGGGTTTGTTATATTTCTGGGATTTCTTAATTTTTTTTTAATAATTAAATTAGTTTTTTTGATTTTTTAATTTAAAAAATTAAAGAAGGGATACACTTAACGGTAAAGCATTAAGGAAGTTAGTCGAAGGCCTGAATTGAAAACTTTTGAAACTTAGAGGATTAAATTAATTGAAGATAAAATTAAAGGACTGAAATGAATTTTGGTAAAACTTATAGGCTCAATTTTACATTTTAACTTTTTTTTTTTTTAATATAATTTTTTTGTTTCATGTTCATATATTTTTTAAAATGTTCAAATTTTTTACAACAGTTATATTACAAAACCGCGAAAGAAAGTATTGTACCAGATTTATAACAGCCGTCTCAGACTCACTGAACAAACAATTTCATGTCCCGTGTCCTTGACTCAAACTCAAAGAAAGCTCGCGTCTCAGACATTCTCTCTCTGCCACGTGCCCTTTTCTTACATGAGTTCAGTAAAAGGTCACCGCCTTACGCAACAAAAAGCGCGTCCCACCACGCGCTGTTAATCCTATTCCTATAACTGTTCATATTCATACCTCAGCTAGGACTCTCCTGAAATTGTAGGAAGTTGAAAGAATTAAGAAAGAAACTATATAGAGTCCCTTTTTCCATAAAAGCAAAAAAGCCAATAACGATGAACGCAATGGATTTGGATCCTCAGCCAGATATCCTCACACACTGGTGCACCGATCTCTACAATCTCCCTATGCCCTCAATCTCACCTTTCCTCTACACAATCCCCACCGCCACCTCACTCTCCTCCTCCTCCTCCTCCTCCTCCTCCTCACCGCCGTCCACATCCGGTGGTGCTTCTGATGACATGGAATCTTCTATAAGATCCGTGGAAGAAATCCTCTCCTACAGGTTCAAAAACAAGTCGCTACTAAAAGAAGCACTCACTCACTCCTCTTACAACAACGGCGAGTCGTTCAAGTCCTACCAGCGCCTCGAGTTCGTCGGCGACGCCGTGCTCGGCCTCGCTATCAGCAATTACGTCTTCCTGGCTTACCCTAACCTCGAGCCTGGACAGCTCTCGTCTCTACGCGCCGCCAATATCAGCACCGAGAAACTCGCTCGCGTCGCCGTCCGCCATGGACTCCACCGCTTTATCAGACACAATGCTGCCTCTCTTCATGATAAGGTCAAAACAAAGCTTCCAACTTTTTTATTTTTTTTAAAATTTATTTATTTATTAGTTACTTTTTGTCGTTTTAATGTTTTTTTTTTCTTTTATTTTCTTAGGATTAGTTATTTTTCGTACGTTATTCTGAATTTTTTTTTTTATTTATAAGACGTTATTCTGAATTTATTGTCGACTACAATGCTTAAAGTCATTGGTTAGCCAGCGTTTAATATTACAGTTTTTACTTAACTGAGAGAAATTTTGTGTATGTGTTTGTATGTATGTATTAATTTTTGTTCTTGAATTTTGGTCCAAGTTCAAGTCCCTCGGGTTGTAATTTTTTTAAAAATCAATGCTAGAGACAATTTTATTTTTTCAAAACCTTTTTCTTTACGATTTATTAAAATGGTAAGTTGAGATTGGAGTAACTCTGCTTTCACATGAATCTACCACTAACATCATTCTATTATACAACCAATCACAACAAACCACATCAGCAATTGTGAAAAACAAAAATTGTCTTTCTAGATTTATTGATTCAATTTTATTTGGGAAAAAAAATAAAAAATAAAACTATACCAATTTTTGTGGTAGAAGGAAGTGCAACTTGAGCTAGAGGGGCTTTAAAAAAATTTAAAAAGTACCAGTCTCCTGTTTCCATTTATCCACACGTAGTTTAAGTTGCATATAGTGTTTAAAAAGTGGCACATTGAAATATTGAGGCGTTGTAGAATAAATTTATGAGCAAAATGATGGAAGTACACAATCAATACAATTATAAAAACAATTTAGGATGGAATTGTAAATTTTGAATGCGGGGATATGAGGAAAGTGTATTTTAAACTATATGTATTCGATTAAACAATTTTCTAGATGTGGGAGAGGATGGTTGTGTTCATAAACTTTTTGTCTTCTTTGTCACTAGAAATTTTAGGTTTTGAGTAATGAGTTTTTAGTGAGCTTTTTTTATGGTGGAATTTGTCTTAAGGAAAGTGTATTTTTTTGGAATCATGACAGATATTGTCTCTTATTTGTTTGGTGCAAATAACTAAATATTTTATGACTATGGCAGTGGATGCTTATATTTTTCTAATAAAAAAGCAATGAATTGAAGGCATCCTTTGAATGTGAATAAACAGTGTGTATGACTCTTTAAGAGTTTATAAGTGAATTTTCTGATGAGGATCCGTATATTTTGGATTTATTTTTGGTTAAAATTTGTTTAGAATTTGGGCAAAGATTGGTTCTTGATTTGTTCTATGCAAATGGTTTTGTGTTATTTCTATAGGTTAAAGAGTTTGCTGATGCGGTCAGTCAGGAGGACGATACAGTTGTATATGGCGGATCAGTAAAAGCCCCAAAGATTCTTGCTGACATTGTGGAGTCTGTGGCAGCAGCTGTATATGTTGATCTCAATCTTGACCTACAACAATTATGGGTGGTGTGTATTTAACTCATCTTTTCTTATTTGTCAAAAATGATTTGTCTTTTTTATTATCTTGTTTTGGACTTTTAGTGTCTATCTCTATGTTGATATAGAATTCATCTTTGGTTGTTTTATATTTGAAGATCTTTAGGGCTCTCTTGGAACCTATTGTCACACTTGAAGACTTGCAACAACAACCACAGCCTGTCACAATGTTGTTTGAGTTGTGTCAGAAGCAAGGGAAGCAAGTTGACATTAAGTTTAGGAGGACTGGGGCAAAGAATGTTGCGACTGTATATATTGATGGTAAGTTTATTGCCTTAGGTTCTTCTGAGAAGAAGGAAACTGCAAAGCTTAATGCAGCAAGGCAAGCTTTGCTCAAGTTATCGGAATCTATACCCACTAACGTTGGGAGGTTAGATTTTTCTTTTGGGCTCAATAAGTCATTTGAGATTGATGGAGCGAAGCAAAAGTTACATGAGCTTTGTGGCAAGAAAAAGTGGCCTAAGCCTATTTACAGGTATGAGCTTCTTTATTATGAGCAGTGACGAATTAGAGAGTATATATATATTTGTGTGTGTGCCTCCAGTGTGTGTGAGTGTTCTGAATTATTTGATGACATGCCTGTTAATTTTGTGAGTTGAACCACAATTATGCCTTCTGTATTCTCTCTCCCCCTCCCTCCCTCCTCTCTCTCCCATAGTTTATGATATAGAATTTCATAAGGATGGTATGGAATGTTTTGAAGAGCTAGATTACTGGGTTTACAATGACTGGAACCAGGAATACTGATCTCTATGACATGTCAAATGAATATAAACTAGTAGGCTTTGTAGTTTGTTCTATTGGCTTGTGGGCACTCACACCTTCATTGCAGTGTTTAATTTTGCAATGAAATGCTTTTTTTAAATCTCCTCCATGTGTGTACTGTCAAACCACCACCTATTTTGGATATAAAAATTTTTCATTGCCTTTCTTCTTCTCAAGTATTCACTGTTTTTTCAAATTCTCACTTTCATATCTATATCGTAAGATATTGAATCTAAATGTACTTTTGCTATAACTTGCAGCCTTGAGAAGGATGAGGGTCCACCACACGACAAGAAATATGTCTCATCAGTTAAAATACCAACAGTAGATGGTGTTTTATATATAGAGGGAGATGAAAAGTCAAGAGTAAAGGAAGCACAAAATTCTGCAGCTTCCTTGATTATCCGTGCCTTACAAGAATCTAATTATCTATGATATAGAGGGGCTTTTTTCTTATTTATATTTTGGACAGCTGCACACAGTTTTGCATATTTATCAAGAGCTAAATTTGTTGATATTATTGTGATTCCATAATATTTTTGTCTGATGAGATCAGTATTGTAATTTGTACATATGGCATACTGAAAATCAATGAAACCCAAAATGTGTTCCCTTTTTTGTTTTTGTTTTTTTTCATTTGAAGTTATTATTTCTACATTAACCTTGTCTCTAATGGGTGTTGCTGCAAAGCTGCATGGGAGGCACAGGTTTAGGATTACCTATGAAACTTTTTAAGTGATGAAATATTTTCCAGAAATGGACACACATTTCTTGCTCATCAACATTTCAGTCATTCAACTTGTCATCTTGTCATCTTTTGCCTAATTAACAAGGCCATGTCCAAAGTACCTGTTATCATATTTTAAGGTTCTTAAATGTCTGACAAAGGTTTTTTGATGGTAGGTTGCAATATTTATAGTTCAAAAAATTCTGTTGGATGATGTGGGCTTGGATTATATCTGTACCACAGTGGAATGGTTTTTAGCTGTAGGTAGAGTTTTGGGGAACATGGTTGCAGCCCTTGCTGAACAACCCTCATCCTGACTTTTGAAACATATTATTCGATGCTATCTTTGTTTGTCTGACACTCCAAGGTTGGTTAAATAGATTGCAATTCCAGTTCTCAAATTATGCTGCCACATCCTTCTCCTGCAGAGATTTCTTCTTTCTCAATTTATTTTTTTCTAAGGGAAATGTTCTTTGATTTTTATGTTGCAGGGCTTGTGATGCATTAAGAAGTTGCCTTCCAGACATGTTAAGAGATGCTACCTTCAGTAGTTGCCTCCGTGTAAGTCCACCCACCCCCCGCTTGCTGATTTCATTCCTATAGTAGGTTTTGTTATGTTGTGAAATTTTCTTGAGTCTTGTGGAGAAGGTTGGTTTTTAGCCTTGTATGATTTTCAATTGTGCTTTATTTGTAGCTATGGTTGTGAACCCAAACGCAATTATCATGTTTTGAATGGACATGGTAACACCTTTTGTCTTAGACACGGGGACAATGAGTAAATATGTTATCTTTCTTGTTACCTTTAAAGAAAAAAGAAAAAAAAAAAAGGTGGTCAGTGTTTCTGCATTCAGAAACAGAATCCGATTTGATTATCTTTGGTATTCTGTAATAAGCAAATTATGTGTCTTCTATATGGTTCTTAATGAATGTTTCGGAAACAAGAATTCGGCTGTTAATTTATAAGCAAGACATACAGTCTCTCTTAACATAGTTCTGCTGGTTGGGTTGTGGATTATAAACTCTACAAAGGCCTTGTCTTTTATATTTCCCAACCTGCTTGTCAGCGTATTAGCCTTTCCTGTCATTCTCCTTCACCCCGAACAAAATAATTCAAGGGGTTGGACAACTTGAAGCAAGAATGTTTCATTCCATTAAGTTTATTGAGATTTTTGCAATTGCTCTTCCCTTGTGAGAAATAAGTAACCATTGACATATCTCTCTGTCTCTCTGTCTCTCTCTCTAAGGTGACATGTTTATATATTATGATTGTTATAAAATAAAAAAGTAGTGGTAATAGCTGGTTTATGTGAAAAAGATTATACATCAATCAGAACTCGTGATCTTAAAAAGTTAAACAAGTTATGAAAAACATTTGCAAAAACGTTCTTAGCTATCAATGTATGAAGTAATGAATGGACAACTGTACTTAGTGTGCGTTTGGAGTGCGTCTACATTTTCTTTTTTTCTTTTTTCTTTTTTTGAAGCTTGTTTCAATGTTGAAACACACTTCTAGTGGGTTTCGTGCACTGTTCATGAGACTCATAAACCTCTTTTTTTCACTAAAACTTTCATTAAAAATGGATCCCACAACACTATTCACACATTTAAAAATTATTTTGTTACAGTATTTTTAATTTTCAATTTTCAACAAAATAAGTGGTATCCAAACACACCCTTAGAGCATTCATAGTAATGGTACATCACTACCTAAAATCCAAGAAACCTACACCCAAAATGGCAAAATCAATCACCACCAGCAAACTCACAAAACACAGCCACAACCAAAATAAATCACCACCACCACCACCATAGCCAAAATCCACAAAAGCACACTTAAAATCAAACACTACCACCAAACCCACATAGATGGAGAGATAGACAAAAGAGGAGAGAAAAGAGAAAGAAAGAAAAAAGAAAGAACAGAGAGAGAGAGAGAGGTGAAGAAAATAAAATAAAAAAAATAAAAAATAAAAAAAGAAAAGAAAAAGGAAATGAGAGAGAGGAGACATAAGAAAGAAAAAAGAGAGAGTGAAAAGTAAGAAATATTTTTTAATTTGATGATAGAATAAAAAAGAATTATTTATTATCAAACTTAAGCTATAGTTTTATCCCAAAAAAAAGTAAGCTATAGTAGATTGCCACATATAGTAGTTTATTGTAGCTCAATTGTTAAAATATTTAGCAATAGCACCATCAATATTGCTCTAATTTGTTGGGTAGATTGTTAAAAATAACATATTGGCAATTTGAATTTGAATATTGTTTTTAAATGGCATATTTTTAATTCTTCAAATAAATCCAAAACTCAATAAGGGATTAGAGAATGTTAAGCATTTTCTTACTAAATTGGAGTTAAATTTACTTTTCTATTTTTTTCCAATGTGCTTTTTGAAATATTGTTTAGGGTAAATTTCACAAACCTATCCTGAGGTTTGTGATAATACCAATTAGATCCAAAACATTCTAAAACCTACCAATTTAGTCCTCAAAAGACAAATTTGTCCCTAATGGTTTGTTTGGAAGTTTAGAGAGGGAGGAGAGTAGAGGGGAATAGTTATCTTCCACCTTATTTGGATGTTTTTAAAATTAGTAAGAAGAAATTGAGTAATTAGCCCTTACTCTTATTTGGATGTTTTAGAAATTATGATGGAAATTAGAGAAAATGATTTAAATAGACAAATTTACCTCTATTTGAAAATAGACTTACAACATTGGTCTATGATTAATTTGTTAGATTAAATAATTATTTAATCAACATTCTCATTCTATCAAATACTATTAATAAAGGTATAAAACTACTATTAACTATTATAAAACAATTTTTATTATCTAAAAAAAAATTATAATAAAAATAAAAATCCTTCATAAATTTCTTCAATTTCCTCGCATTTCTCACCCATCAAACAAAAAGCTAGCTCTACCTCAGTCTATCATATGACATCCAAAAAGTAAAATTAGAATTCAAAATTTTCTGAGCAACCAAACAAAGACCAAGAGAGAGAGAGAGAGAGATAGAGACTGTGGAGGACGTCGTAAACACGATCGGAGATTTAGAGGAAGGTAGGGGCAGAAATGACAACGTCAGGAGTGATACCATTGCAGCGTACAGACAAGGTGGAGATGAGAGAGAGATCGGCCGGTTTGATCAAGGTGGAGTAGCCCTGGAGCTTGACAAGCTTTCTAGGGCAAACCAAGATGGCTCTGAATTCCAACAAGGTGAACAGTTGGCCGGGTCGGGACCGTGATCTCCACCGTCGTGTCGAAGCACGATGAGTACTCGTCGTTGTTGTCGCTCGCTACGTCGACGGAGACCAGAACCATCAGGATCAGAGTGATGGTCGCAAACGACGTTGTTTGTGTTTGGTGAACCGCCATGACCGATCGCAAATCGAGTGCTTTTTGACTTTTTCTAAATTTGGTGGCATAGCCCCAGAAGAAAGATGTCTCCATTGACGTTGAGGACATCAGTAACAAAGGTAAATAGCATGGCTACATATTAATCTGTTTGGTTACCCAGAAAGTTTGAGCAATAAAATTCAAAAATTTCAAGTTATTAGTTGATTTTTTATTATTTATTTTTTCATTTTCATGGTTTTTCAATAGTTTTTAGTGAAAATGACATGGTTGTTTAGCTTCAGTGTCAGTGAAATAGTGAGATTCAGTTTTTTTTTTCATTCACCTTAAATTTTCTCAGGAAACAAACAAAAATTATTTATATAATCGGTTTGTAATTTTGTTAATTTAGAAAGGGTAAATTGAACTCATTTGGTTAATAATTTATCTACTCTACTCTCTTTTCAAATATCTCCAATTTAGGGGAATTAAAAATAAGGGGGTTAGAGCATTAGAGCATCAGCATTGGAAAGGCTATATGCCAAATGTAAGCTCCTTTTACCATTCAAGCCCAAAACACGCTCAGCAGTTGGAAGGCCATATGGGAAATGCTAATTTTTTTTTTTTTTGGCATATAGCTACAGTATCATCTTAAATGTAAGATGGTACTGTAGCTGAATGGTATAAAAAAAAAAATAAATAAAAATAAATAAATAAAAAAAATTTAATACTCTCTCCTCATTTTTAACCCGGGACTTTCTCTCTCCTCTCTTATTATTTCTCTTCTTTTCTCTCTCTTCCTTCTCTCTTTCTCATTTGCTCTCTGCTCTCTTCAGACCTAAGACCCCGTGGCTTCCTCAACGGTGGAATCGGATGGGTCAGCGTGAGGGCTCCGACGGCTCCGATGGGTTTGAATCGGAGCTCCGATGGCTCCGATAGTGATTCCGACGAGGCATCGGTGGTGGGTTTCTTTGGAGGTGTAGGTTTTGACAACGGTGGAGATTGTGGGTTTTGATGACGGTGGGTCGGTGGGCTGGGTTTGGATCGGCATGAGAGCTCCGATGGGTTTGAATCGGAGCTCCAATGGCTCCGATTGTGATTCCGACGAGGCATCGGTGGTGGGTTTCTTTTGCATGTTTGATTAGGATTTTTTTTTTTTTTTTTGAAACTCTTGGATTGTGTTCTGTTTTTGTTTGGTGTGAAGATGAAAGAAAATAAGAGAAGGTTCTGGGTTTTGTTGTTGTTTGCGAACTATTTGGTTTCCTAGAAAGTTGAGGAAGAACAGAGAGAAAATAAAACTTATGAATCTTGATTCTTAATCTTTTTTGTCGTGGTTTTTCAAGAATGAAATAGTTTGTTTCAAAGGAGTGATTACCTGTGTTTGTGTGTGTGTGGCTTTGTGTGTGTGATGATGGGTTTGGATAGGTGTATCATAGGTCTCTGTGTGTGGCTTTGTGTTGAAACCGGTGCTAGTCTGCTAGAGGTTGAGGGAGAAAGAGAGGAAAATGAATAGAAAAAGAGAAATAGTAAAAAAGAATAAAATAGAATATTTAAATAAAATGGAGGAAAAAATAGAATTTTGGGATGTTAGGTGTATTGTAAAATGGTATAGTATAATTGATAAAGTAGCTTTTTGGGATGGTAAAATAAGATGAGATAGCAAAACTGGTTGTGGATGCTTTTAGCATTAGGATATGCTAATGCCATATCTAAGAGCATTTTAGCATGAATGCACCAAATAACCACTGCATCAGGAAATGTCAAAAGGGAGTATTGCAAAAATATTTAGAATTGTGCTACAGTACAATTCTAAAGGTAGAATTGCACTGTAGCACAATTCTAAAATTTATAATATTTGTTTATTCCCCATTTTCTAACTCTCTCTCTCACTTTGTTTCTCTTCTCATTCCTCTCTCCACAACGGTGTCTCTTTCTCAGCACATCTCTCTCTCACAGTGGGCTATTCTGGCGTGGGTCATGGGTCCGGCGTGGAGATGAGACTGGGAAGTCAGATCGGTGTGGTCTGGTGGTGATTTCTGGGTACGTTTTCTGGGTTCATGGGTATGCGGCGGCGTGTTCATGGGTTTCCGGTGTGGTTTGCAGCGACGAGATCGGTTTGTAGCTGGGTTTATGTAAATTTTGACTTGATTTTTTTTTTGTGGGTCATCTTTTGGATTCGGAATTTGCTATTGGTTTGATTTGATTTTGGGATCAATTTTTTTTTGTGGGTTCATGGTGGTGGTGGAAGGGGGTGGGGTTTTTATTATGGGTCATATGTGGGTTCATGGTGGTGAAGGTGGGGGGTTGTCGTGGTGATGGTGGTGGCCATGGGTTTCGGGGCTGAGGTTTTTGGGGTTGCCGTGGGGTGGTGGCGTGGCCATGGGTTTCGGTTTGGGTATGTTCTTCGTCGTGGTGGTGGTGGTGGCATTAGCAGCAGGTGGTTGAGGTGATTTGGGTTTTTGTTTTTATTTGGGTTTTGGATATATTATTTTATTATGTAAAAATATTATTTTAATGTGTTGTATTGTAAAATAAAATTTTGTGATGTTGGAGATATTGTAAAATAGTATGATATAAGTAATAAAATGGCTTTTTGAGATGATAAAATATAATAAGATAGAATTCTTTGATGCTGATGCTCTTAAAGGTAGTTGAAACCCTTCCCCGTCATTCCTTAAAAAACTTCCAAACTCTCCCTCCCTTTATTCTACCCTCCCTTCTTTTTTTAACTTCCAAATAGGGGCAAAATTTGCCAAACAGTATGATTCTGAAAAAAATTTAGGTGGATGTCATGTATTCAAAGTTTATTAGTTAGTTGGACTATTTTTTGGAAATCGACTTCTAGCCAAAATCGCCAAAATCGAGTCTAATATATTCAACTTCCTACCGAAAACTAGCTCTGAGATAGATAAAAAAGGAAGTTGAGTATAGTAAACTCAATTTTGGCTGGAAGTCGATTTTGTTGTACTCGATTTTCAAAAAACAGTCCAACTAATTAATAAATTTTGTATGCATGTCATCTGAATAAAATTTTCCCAATATTATACTGTTTGGCAAATTTTGCCTCCAAACAGGCCATTACTTTCTTTTTGTTTCTCTAATCTGTCTCCGTTCCTCTCCCCTTCTCTCCTCTCTCACTCTCTCTCTCTCTCTCTCTCACAAAACCCACCGCCCAACAAACCCATATCACCCAGAGCCACTAGAAAAGCCACTGACCACCACACTCATATCACCCACACCCACTGCTGCCTAGAAAACCCATTGCCTAGCAAACCCATATCACCCAAAGTTTATTTTAATCCACTTGCCTACCCAACATATTTCACAGCGACAACGGCGGCGACGACACCAACAGCTGCTCGTTTTTCGGTCCCGTCGCCATGAGATCCGCTTTCGTGTCCGAGAACCTCGCCGACTCTGTCGTCGACATGCGTCTCGGCGAGCTGGCACTACGGACCAACAAGTCGGTGAAGTCCAGTTCATCGTCGGGGAGAGGACCTTTTAGATCTCTCTCAAGCTTTCAGTGACTTCTCTGCTTGTAGCAGCGACATCTCCGGTGAGCTACAGAGGCTCGCAGCATGCCGCCGCCGGCGTCGGAGGACAGAAACGGCCAGTCGAGCGAGGTTCACCCTGAGCCTTGCATAGGGTTTTTGCAGAGACAGAATTTCTCTACTGAGATAATCGACAGCATTTCGCCTGAGGATCTTCAGCCGACGGTGAAGATCTGCATAGAGTGGGTGTGGGTGATATGAGTGTGGTGGTTAGTGGCTTTTCTAGTGGCTCTGGGTGATATGGGTTTGTTGGGCGGTGGGTTTTGAGAGAGAGATCTGAGAAAGAGAGAAAAGAGAAGAGAGAAGGGGAGAGGAACGGAGACAGATTATAGCAAGACAGAGAAAGTTAGGGATAAAATAGTTTTTGAGTACTAAACGGGTATGTTTGAGAATGTTTTGGATCCAGTTGGTATTATCAAGTAGGATCGGGGAACTTCCTCAAAAAAAAAAAAAAAAGTAGGATCGGGGAATTTAGCCTATTGTTTATAATAAACTCCTTATCTTTTTCTTCTATCCCATTTAAATACTGTGTCTTTAATCTTTCTTTCTTTGTTTTTTGTTTTTTTGGATATTTCTTTATCAATTCCTAATAGTTATTATATTTTTAAAGATAAACATTTTATTGATAATATTTTCATAATAAATTATAAATATTTGTTATTGGTTTAAATTTAAATTTACTGTTGAGATTACTTTTTTATTCTAACAATAATAACTATTAACAATAAATCATTGTAAAAAAATTATAGACAAAACATTTCTTATTTTTAAAACCATAGACATGTTTCCCTTTCAAATTTTACAATAGCTACTATTTTTCAAATACCCTGGCAGTCATATTTCCTGCGATCATAATTTTCAAACGTTCAAAATTTTTACGACAGTCATATTACAAAACTGCGAAAGAAAGAATTGTACTAGATTGTAAAGAGCATCCTCATTTTTAGCATTGAAGAATGTTAATACCATATCTAAGATTTTTTTGGCATTTCATAGCTAAAAAATATTTGCATCAAAAAATACTATACCTCATTATTGTAAAATTTTTTACAATAGTACTACAGTACAATTCTAAATTTAGAATTCTACTGTAGCACTATGCTTAAAAAAAAATATATTTTATTTTACCCTTTAGTTGAAAAAAATGATGATGTGAAAGAAATAATAAAGAAAGATTAAAAAAATAATATTTTAATGAAAAAGTAAAATAATAGAGTTTTTGAATGTAGAGTATATTGTAAAATGATATGGTATAATTGATAAAGTAATTTTTTAAGATGACAAAATAGTATAACGCAGCATTCTTAATGCTGATGCTTTTAGTAACAACGAAAGAAAGAATTTTACCGAGCGACAACTATGATCTTGGGATCATGTCCTGTGTTCTGACATCCTTGACCAAACCAAACACCAAACCTGAGCAAATTATTTAAAAAAATCACCACCTCACGCAACAAAACACGCGTCTATATCACGCGCTTTAATCCTATAAAACTTTCCATACCTCAGCTAGGACTCCTGAAATTCTACAAAGTAGAAACTATAGACATATATTTACAGATACAGAGAGTCCTTTTTCCATATAAAAGTAAAAACCTCTTCACTCCCAAAGCCCAAAAAGCCAAATAATGATGAATGCAATGGATTTGGATCCTCAGCTTGATATCTCCACACACTGGTGCACCGATCTCTACAATCTCCCTATGCCCCCCTCACCTTTCCTCTACACAATCCACACCGCCACCTCACTCTCCTCCTCCTCCTCCTCCTCCTCCTCACCGCCGTCCACATCCGGTGGTGCTGCTGATGACATGGCATCTTCGATAAGAGCCGTGGAAGAAATCCTCTCCTACAGGTTCAAAGACAAGTCGCTACTAAAAGAAGCACTCACTCACTCCTCTTATAACAACGGCGAGTCGTTCAAGTCCTACCAGCGCCTCGAGTTTGTCGGCGACGCCGTGCTCGGGCTCGCTCTCAGCAATTACGTCTTCTTGGCTTACCCTAACCTCGAGCCTGGACAGCTCTCGTCTCTACGCGCCGCCAATATCAGCACCGAGAAACTCGCCCGCGTCGCCGTCCGCCACGGCCTCCACCGCTTTATCAGACACCATGCCGCCCCTCTTCATGATAAGGTCAAAACCAAAGCTACCAACTTTTCTTTGTTTTTTTTTCTTTTTCTTTTTATAGTTTATTTCTTTATTAGTTTGTTTATATTATCTTTTATTTTTTTTATTAGGATTAATTATTTTTCGTACGTTATTATGAATTTATTGTCTACTGCAAATGCAATGGTTAAATTTATTGGTTAATGCTACAGATTTTACTTTAACTGAAATAAATAAATAAAAGGCTAGAGAGAGAGAGAGAGAGAGAGAGAAATTTTGTGTATGTGTATGTATGTGCCAATCACAACAAGCCACATCAGCAGACCTTTCATATGTTTAAATTTTATTGAAAAAATATATATATACAATTTTTGTGGGAGAAGGAAGTGCAACTTGAGCTAGAGGTCATTGGCTTAAAAAAAATTAAAAAAGAGAAATACTATCGAGTGCCTTTAAGGCACTAGTTAAGAATTCAATTAAAGAAAGTTTTTAACTAGATTCTTAACCATTGCCCTAAGACTTAAAAAAATTTAAAAATGGAAATGCTAACGAGTGCCCTTAAGGCACTAATTAAGAATTCAATTAAAGAAAGTCTTTAACTAGATTCTTAATTATTGCCCTAAGAGCACTCATTAACATGACCCATTTAAAAATACCAGTCTCCCCTTTCAATTTATTCACATGTCATTTAAGTTGCATAGTGTTTAAAAAGTGGCACATTGAAAGATTGAGGCATTGTAGAGTAAATTTATGAGCAAAATGATGGAATTACACCATCAATACTTTAAAAAAAAAAATTAGGATGGAATTGCAGTTTTTTGTATGTGAAGTGTTATTTAATAAACTATACATATTCGATTAAACAATTTTCTAGATGTGGGAGAGGATGCTTGTGTTTGTAAACTTCTTGTCTTTGTTATCACTTGAAATTTTAGGTTTTGAGTAACGAGTTTTTAGTGAGCTTTTTTTTATGGCGGAATTTGTCTTAAGCAAAGTTTTTTTTTTCTTTTTTTGGGGAATGCTGACAGATATTGTCTCTTATTCGTTTGGTGTAAATAACTAAATGTTTTATGACTATGACAGTGGATGCTTATATTTTTCTAATAAAAAAGCAATGAATTGAAGGCACCCTTTGAATGTGAATAAATAGTGTGTACAACTTTTTAAGAGTTTATAAGTGAATTTTCTGATGAGGATCCGTATTTTTTGGATTTATTTTTGGTTAAAATTTGTTTAGAATTTGAGCGAAGATTGGTTCTTGATTTTTTCTATGCAAATGGTTTTGTGTTATTTCTATAGATTAAAGAATTTGCTGATGCAGTCAGTCTGGAGGACGATACAGTTGTATATGGCGGATTAGTAAAAGCCCCAAAGATTCTTGCTGACATTGTAGAGTCTGTGGCAGCAGCTATATATGTTGATCTCAATCTCGACCTGCAACAATTATGGGTCGTGTGTATTTAACTCATCTTTTCTTATTTGGCAGAAATGATTTGTCTTTTTTATTTTCTTGTTTTGGACTTTTAGTGTCTATCTCTATGTTGATATAGAGTTCATCTTTGGTTGTTTTTATATTTGAAGATTTTTAGGGCTCTCTTGGAACCTATCGTCACACTTGAAGACTTGCAAAAACAACCACAGCCTGTCACGATGTTGTTTGAGTTGTGTCAGAAGCAAGGGAAGCAAGTTGACATTAAGTATTGGAAGAATGGGGAAAAGAATATTGCGACTGTATATGTTGATGGTAAATTTATTGCCTCAGGTTCTTCTGAGAAGAAGGAAATTGCAAAGCTTAATGCAGCAAAGCAAGCTTTGCTCAAGTTATCGAAATCTATGCCCACTAACTTCGGGAGGTTAGATTTTTCTTTTGGGCTCAATAAGTCATTTGAGATTGATGGAGCGAAGCAGAAGTTACATGAGCTTTGTGGCAAGAAAAAATGGCCTAAGCCTATTTACAGGTATGAGCTTCTTTATTATGAGCAGTGAAGCAATAGAGAGTATATGTGTGTGTGGGTTCTGAATTATTTGATGATGAGCCTGTTAGTTTTGTGAGTGAACCGCAATTGAGCCTTCTGGATTCTCTCTCCCCCTTCTTCCCTCCTCTCTCTACCATAGTTTGTGATTTAGAATTTCATAAGGATGGCATGGAATGTTTTGAAGAGCTAGATTACTGGGTTCGCAATGACTGGAACCAGGAATACTGATCTCTATGGCATGTCAAATGAACATAAACTATTAGGCTTTGTAGTTTGTTCTATTGGCTTGTGGGCACTCATTTGTTGCAGTTTTTAATCTTGCAATGAAATGCTTCTTCTTTTTTCTTTTTTCTTTTTAATTTTTTCTTTTTTAACTCCTCCATGTGTGTACAGTCAAACCACCACCTATGTTGGATATAAAATTTTCATGCCTTTCTTCTTCTCGAGTATTCACTGTTTTTTCAAATTCTCACTTTCATATCTATATCGTAAGATATTGAATCTAAATGTACTCTTGCTATAACTTGCAGCCTTGAGAAGGATGAGGGTCCACCACACGACAAGAAATATGTTTCATCAGTTCAAATACCAACAGTAGATGGTGTGTTATATATTGAGGGAGATGAAAAGTCCAGAGTAAAGGAAGCACAAAATTCTGCAGCTTCCTGGATTATCCGTGCCTTACAAGAATCTAATTATCTATGATAGTATGATGGTGCTCCTTTTTTAGAATAATATCAATGAAGAACAGTTAGAATGGTTAGATTTAGTTTGGAAGAATATCAGTGAAGAACAGTAAGAATGGTTTGGTTAATGGCTACAGCTAAAATACGTGGAATACTTTATGGTCTTGCAAGTAGACCCATGTGATGTAGGGTTTAAATGAATTATGTTCACTTGATTACTTGGGCATGATTGGTTTGTGCCAGTAGATTTTTAACTAAAATGTACCTATTTAACAATTTAACAATTAACATTAACATTTACCGTATAAAGTGAAAGTTCCGTATGTGTCAGCCACTCGTTGTATGCAACCCAGTTGATTGCTTGCTGTGTCTTATTGCTAAAGCTGCTTGTATTCTTTATGTATCACCCAATCTCATTGTTCCCTATACTGATTAAGGAAGGTACTTTATATGCATCATATGAGCCTTGTATACTTAAAACACAGTTATATTGAAAAGGTTAATCATTCTTTTGCACAGCTACACACGGTTTTGCATCTTTATCTAAAGCTAAATTTGTTGAAATTACCGTGATTCCATAATATCTGTGTCTGATCAGATCAGTACTTAAAATGGTTTAAATATATGACGTTGTTCAATCAATGAAATAAATGCATTACGTTTTATTTTGGAAGTTTTAAAGCATTAGAAATAAACTTTCATGGATACCCTTGTTTCTCAAACAATATGTAAAAAACATGATCGAATGAATCTATGCAAGACCAAAAAAAAAAAAAAAAATTCTATATGCATTTTTTTTTTCCTCTTACTTCACAGGATAATGATATATACCCCAAATCTATTATCCCACAATAAAGCAATTTAGTGTCCAAGAAACTTCATTGCTTTCTCAAGGGTCTCCCTAAACCTTACCAAGTTTATCATCAGGTTCTGCCCGTCAACATATGTAGCTCTTGCAGCATTGTAGCCCTTCAAGAATATAGACATGGGATCAGAAATTACTGGGTGGTCTGGACCATACTCTTTGAAAAGCGAACTCTCCGTTGGCTCAATCTTGTACTCCAAATAATGCATCCCCATCTCTTTTGCTGGTCCACCAAAGTAAGCTGTTGAAGCCCAATCCAACCCCAGTGGCACCACTTGGACCATTACTGCCCCAGCAGGCAAGAACACAGTATTTGTAACTCCAGCACCATGTGCTCCAACCATGACACTACACGAGTTGAGTACCTCTGCAAACTTGTCCAAGTTTGACATCCTATTAGGTGTTGCCACAACAACTTCAAAACCAAGTTCCTCCATCATATCCACCATTTCATCTTCATTCATAAACTTTCTTGTTTTAGGACGAGATATGAGAAGTAGCTTTGGCTTTTCTATATCAGAAACATTCTTTATCTTCAGGTTATATGTTTCTCTTAGGAAATGCTTGAAGTCAAACATGGAATACCCTCCAGGAATTTCTGTAGGATTTAAGGCTAGATTGTCATGGTACTTTAACCCTATAACTGCTCCGGGAAAGCAGTGAACACCTCCATCTTTTGCTGCATTTATCACCTCAAATTTTGACAAGTGGGTTAGAATCTGATTGTATTTTCTGACCCACCAAGGCTTAAAATCAGTGATGACAAATTGTAGGTGGGATTTAAAGTGGTAACATGTGATGAATAAGGGGATGATGAGCTCATTAAACTCATGAAATAGGTTGCCTGTGAAGCCACCAGAGGAGAACACAACAGCTGGGACATCATGAGTGAATTGACAAGCAGGTAAGCTAGCATTTCCATGAAGTATTTGCACAGGTGAGACTTGTACCATAGCCGTCTCATCCTCTTTCCTAGCATATGGTCTAACCGTGTGATTAACTTGGACTTGAGAGGATTGTAGGTAAGCAGTTAATGCATTGTTGTCAATTATAACTGGTTTTTTTGCGACACATACTTCTGAGTGAAGGTCAGAGTGGCAAGAAAAACCAGTAGTTTCAAGCTGAACTCGATCTTCACCTGTATGCAAAAATAAGACTTTTCAGTTTACATGAATTAGAAAATTAAAGGGCAATCCTGTAGTTGTATTGGGTGTATTGGTACTTATACGGATAATAGCTTATGTTGTAATTTGAAAGTAAGTTGAGTAGTAAATCATAAAAAGCTAAAGACAAAGAGGTAACCTCTCACTAATCTTCTCATAGTAAATTCTAGAGGTTCAACAAGTTCTACGCCTTTATCAACCTTTCTTCTGTAGGGACTACCATTCCAATTTGATAGATGGTCCTTCCCTGCATTATCAGACAAGACAACTCAAATTAGCATAGTCAATTGTGGGGAGAGGAAGAAGAAGATGTTAAAACCAAGATAGCACAGTGCCAAAAACTTATAATTATTCATGAAAAGCGAACATAAAAAAAATGGAATTACATGAATCAAATGGGTTAACATCGGATGTGAAATATGCAGCATAAAGCAAGAAGATAACAAGCAATAATACTACTGAAGTTGCACCAAGCACTAATCTGCTGGATTCCTTCCCCATCCTGATCAATCAGAAAAAAAAAATTTCAAAGACTTTAGCATCTATAGTTGAAGTGCCTAAGCTTTTCATAGGCTTTGCAATTCTGTTTTTCTGGTACTTACTGTTGACTGTGTCTGTCATCATATACAGTATATATTTTGTTTAATTTATGCTAGTTCCAATATATTCGACCTTATTGAATAGAGCAACTTGAGCTGGATAGTTGAATAATTTTGGTAGCTTATGCTGAATCATTCATTTATTTAAGTAGTCTATTCATTGGTCTATTGGTTGTTAGTGCTTCGTTTTCTATTGCTTGATTCATTCAGCTTCAAAAAAAGAAGATATTTTTCACATTTTTAGTTCTCACGTGCTTATTTGGTATAAGGGATTTAAGTCATGCGTTCCACTGTCTCTGTCAATGACTTCTTGCAACAAAGATGGCCTAACAACCAATCTCCCCTAGCATCCCCGAACTATTACAATTTTAGATAGTGGTGACTTTAGGATTTTTTTTCAAGGGGGTCAATAAGAAGATGAATATAGGAGGTGAATCTTGCGGTTTACATAATTTCTTTATTACAAATTTGCCCATAGTACCATGAAGAGAATAAAACATAAATTATAATTTCATTTGGTATATTATTTCTTTTAATATAATTAACATACTAATTATGGTTGCTAAGATTAAATCTTGGAAATATTCTATTATTTCTAGATACAATACCACCGTGCATCCTTGGATTGATAGCCACTTGACTAGAATAAGTTTTTGTGAGGTCATGTGGAAGCAAGGGTCGGGTGTTCAATTCTCTAGAAAGGAGTTTCACACACATATATTTACATTATGTTTGTGGGGCCCGGCCCAAAAATAATGGGCTATTCCAAATTCAGGCCCGTCCGAAGAGCGTCCTGTTCGAAGAGAAACCACATATGAAGCATTACTCAATCCCAATAACGCCAAGGAAACCTGTCCGAGGAGTAACTCCTCCTCGGACATCACGAAGCCTAGACGAGGAACTCTCCCCATCCATTTCAGTTCATCCTCCCAACATATAAAATGAATAAAATCCAAAATATCTCATGGAAAGCTGCCACCACCACATTAATTGCGCCCCAACCACCCTCTTGGCCGCATTAATGAGGAAAAGACCCCTGAATAGTACCACCTTGGCCTCTGTAACTCACAAAGGGAGAGATGAGGGCGTCTGATGGGACAGGTGCTCAAGTAGATGCTTAGATGATCAACAAGTGTAAGGTTGAGATGAGAGGAGGGGAACTAAATAATGTAGTGGAGTCCCTCAAAGAGGAGGACGGAAAAACTGTATTATGAACTGAAGAAATAGAATCATACGTGAGAGATCCATTCTTGTGTTTTTATTTTCTGCAACAATACTGTCCATGTATCAGACCGAATAGACTCACTGAGGCTAAGTTCTTTGACCCATCATCTACAAATATTTATTGTGGGTTGCGCTTTGGGCCAAGACCTGATCAATAGAATTTGGATCAGGAAAATCGTGCAACTACAATTGGCGCCGTCTGTGGGAAGAACTAGGGCATCAGCCAGCACAACGGTCGAGCATGGCAGAACTAGGTCCGCACCAGGAGAATCCTCACCAGGCTAACTCCCAACAGACACAACCCGCCGAGTCCCAGAGGCAAAATAACCCCGTCAACCCAGACCACAGGGGAAATCGTGAGGGAAGTGCGCATACTATCCGAACAAGCCAGAGTCACACTCAGATAAGTAGTCACGTGTCCCAGAGGCGAAATAGTCACCAGGCCATGCAGCGAGAGATAGACGATCTGAAGAGGAAGTTACGACGGGTACAGCGAAAACGATCTCCTTCAGACTCAGACGAGTCCTCTAATGCGGAGGATGCGAGTTACCGACGGAGATCAAGGACCCCCCCAAATGAAACCTTTTCCTACGAAAAGGAACCACGCCCTGTGCGGAAATATGAGAGCACATCCAGCAAGGGTTCGGGAAACGATGCCATGAAGAAGGCGTTGGACCAGGTTTCAAGGTCCCCCTTCACGTATAGAATTGAAGGGGCTAAGCTGCCTCGACGGTTCAACCAACCGGCATTCGCCATCTATAACGGTCGAGCAGACCCAGTAGAGCATGTGAGTCAATTTAACCAAAAGATGGCGATCTACTCGCAAAATGAAGCCCTTATGTGTAAAATCTTCCCGTCCAGCTTGGGATCAATGGCAATGAGGTGGTTCAACGGCCTGAAGACAAATTCCGTAAGCTCATACAAGCAGCTCACTCGGGATTTCTGCTCCCGCTTTATCACCAACACCAGAGTCCCCAGGCCACTCGGTTCGCTATTGTCTTTATCCATGCACGAGGGGGAGACTCTGAAAGCATACTCGGATAGATACTGGGAAGTGTATAACGACCTGGATGACAACCATGATGCTGTCGCTATCAGCACATTCAAAAGCGGGCTCCCCACCGACCATGGCTTAAGGAAGTCCCTCACTGGAAAACCAGTCGCCAACGTTGATCAGTTGAGGGATAGGATCGACAAATACAAAAGAGTGGAGGAAGATCAGCTGCAAGGGAGGGGAAAGGAGAAGGTTATCCCCCCCAAAGCAAATGATTTCAGGTCGGAACGGCACAACCCTGGTCAGCCGATGAGAGATTTTTCGCGACAGGCTGGGCAGAGCAACCCGCAAATAGTGAATGTCGTATTCAGAGAGCCAGTACAACAGGTACTGGAGAAAGTAAGGGATGAGCCCTATTTCAGGTGGCCGAGAAAGATGGCTGGAGACCCTTCCAAACGTAACCAGAACCTGTACTGCCACTATCATCAGGACCATGGGCATACTACTGAGGACTGCAGGAATCTATGGAATCACCTAGATCAGTTGGTCCGAGAAGGAAAGTTACGTCACCTGCTGCACCCATCGAGTGGCCATCCCGGCCAAGCAACACAAGAACCTCGAAAGGACGTGTCTTTAAGACCCCCCACCGGGACGATACATGTCATCCTCGTTGCACCAGGAAGAACTGGGCCACCCATCCCCAGGGTATTGGCTGTTGATCGGCTCCCCTCCGAGGGCAGGCAAAGGGAACCCAAAAGGTCAAAAAATGGAAGCTCTTTGATACTGGGATTCTCGGATGAGGATAAGAGAGGAACTATTCAACCTCACGATGATGCCTTGGTGGTCACATTGAGGATTGGGGGCTTCGACGTGAAAAGGGTGTTGGTGGACTCGGGAAGTGCAGTAGAGATAATGTACCCTGATCTATACAAGGGGCTGAACTTGAAGTCAGAAGATTTGGCAGCTTATGACTCCCCCCTTCTCAGCTTCGAAGGAAAAATTGTTACGCCAAAAGGGCAGATCCGACTACCCATACAGACGGGGTCAGAGGTGGTGGAGGTGAATTTTATCATCGTCGACGCTTACTCACCCTACACCGCGATAGTCGCCAGGCCATGGATCCACGCCCTGGAGGCTGTAACCTCCATACTTCATCAAAAAGTGAAATACCCATCCAGAGGACAAGTAGAAGAGATCCGAGGAGATCAGGCCGTGGCCAGGAAGTGTATGGTGGCCGCCATTTTACATCGGCCCCCAATCGAGTCCTCGGCCCCAGAGAACTTATAGCAACCAACATCCTCGGTAAGGTAAGGCGATGGGCTGGCCGAGGAGATAAGGTGTGAAAGTTTAGATAAGATCGCTGTCAACGACGACCCGGAAAAATTCTTTCAGGTCGGCTCTGAATTACCTTCTCAGGAAAAGGAGGAGCTGGTCAGATTTCTCAGAGAAAATGTCGACGTGTTCGTATGGGACGCCTACGACGCCCCGGGAGTTGATCCTAGCCTTATTTGTCACCACTTGAACGTCAACCCCTCTTCCGCTCCGAAGAAACAGCCACCCCGACGCCCTTCGAAGGAACATGCCAGTGCCGTAAAAGACGAAGTGGCGAAATTAAAAAGGGCAGGGGCTATTAAAGAGGTCTTTTACCCTGAATGGTTGGCAAACACTGTGGTGGTAAAGAAGAAGACAGGGAAATGGAGGGTCTGCGTGGACTTCACGGACCTGAACAAGGCGTGTCCAAAGGACCCATTCCCCCTGCCCCGAATCGACAGATTGGTGGATGCAACCGTGGGCCACCCCCGAATGAGTTTCCTGGACGCCTTCCAGGGCTATCATCAGATACCCCTCGCGCTAGAAGACCAAGAGAAGACGGCTTTCATGACACCCATCGAAAATTATCACTATAAGGTAATGCCCTTTGGGTTGAAGAACGCCGGATCAACCTACCAAAAGATGATGACCCGAATGTTCGAGCCACAGCTGGGCAAGATCATTGAGGTTTACATAGACGATATGGTTGTGAAGAGTAAAAGGGTGTCCGAGCACGTAAAAGACCTTGAAAGAATCTTCGCTATCTTGAGGGAACATCGATTGCGGCTGAATGCTTCCAAATGTTCATTCGGGGTCGGGTCGGGGAAATTTTTGGGGTACATGGTAACCCACAGGGGAATAGAAGTAAGCCCCAACCAAATCAAGGCAATTAACAATCTACAGGCTCCTCGGAACCCAAAGGAAGTGCAGAAGCTCACTGGTATGATTGCAGCGTTAAACCGATTCATATCGCGATCAGCGGACCGATGTCGACCTTTTTACCTCCTGATAAACAAATGGAAAGGGTTTGAATGGTCGGAGGATTGTGTTCGGGCTTTCCAGCAGCTTAAGGAATACTTGTCACGACCACCCATCATGTCCAGCCCTGAGGCAGATGAGGTGCTGTTTGCGTACATCGCTGTAACTCCCCATACTGTGAGCCTGGTACTGGTACGGGATGATAATGGGGTGTAGCGACCGGTTTACTATGTGAGAAAATCCTTACATGAGGCGAAGGTGAGGTACCTACCTCTAGAAAAGGCAATCCTAGCGATAGTACATGCCACACGGAAGCTTCCTCATTACTTTCAGGCGCATACGGTCATCGTTCTAACTCAGCTTCCCCTTCAAGCAGTGCTTCGAAGCGCTGACTATATAGGAAGGATCGCCATGTGGAGTGCGCTTTTGGGAGCCTTTGATATTAAATATATGCCCAGATCCTCCATCAAAGGACAGGTCCTCGCAGACTTGGTGGCGGAGTTTGCTGAACCCTCTGTAGAAACAATAACTGAGGAGAAAGACATGGATGGAAAATCGGTTGGTGCGATTTCAACAGGGAGGACCATGCATTGGAAGGTCTACGTGGATGGTGCAGCTAACCAGAGAGGGTCAGGAGTTGGGATAGTTTTAATATCCCCGGACGGTGCTGCCATTGAAAAATCACTGAGGCTCGGATTCTCGGCTACAAACAATGAAGCCGAATACGAAGTCTTACTCCAAGGGATGACGATGGTTCAAAGACTGGGCGGAAGAATAATAGAAGTATTCTCGGACTCCAGACTGGTAGTCGGACAAGTGATGGGTGAGCTGGAAGCTCGAGATATTAGGATGCAAGAGTATTTGGGACAAGTCAAGCGGCTGCAGACGAATTTTGAATCCTTCCATCTGACGCACATTTCCAGAAGTGTAAACACCCATGCAGACTCGCTGGCCACTCTCGCCACGTCCTCGGCACATAATCTGCCGCGGATGATCCTGGTTGAAGATCTAGCCCAGGCAAGTCCCATCAGCAGAAGCCCGGCCAGAGTCCATCAGATCAGAAAGAGTCACAGCTGGATGGACCCCATAAAGAACTTCCTTTAAAACGACATCCTGCAGGAGGAAAAATTGGAAGCCGAGAAGATACGTAGGAATGCTCCTCGGTTCTAGCTATCAGAGGACCACAAACTATATCGGCGCTCTTACTCTGGACCGTACCTACTCTGCGTGCATCCAGAAGAATCCGAATCTCTACTTGAAGAGTTACACGAGGGGATTTATGGAAGTCATACCGGAGGAAGGTCGTTGGCGCACAGGGCACTTACCCAAGGGTATTGGTGGCCGAACATGCAAAGAGAGACCCAAGAATACGCTAAGAAGTGCGACCAGTGCCAAAGATTCGCCCCGAATATTCACCAACCCGGAGGGGTTCTCAACCCCCTCTCTAGCCCATGGCCGTTCGCACAATGGGGCCTTGATATAGTTGGACCCTTCCCCAAAGCTGCGAGGAACAAGCGATACATAATAGTCGGAACTGATTACTTCACTAAATGGGTGGAAGCTGAACCCTTGGCCAACATTAGGGACGTGGATGTCCGAAAATTCATCTGGAAGAACATCATCACCCGCTTCGGGACTCCGCGCACACTCATTTCCGACAATGGTCTGCAGTTCGACAGTAAGAACTTTAGGGAGTATTGCCGCGAGTTTGGAATTATTAACCGATATTCCACCCCCGCCTACCCTCAGGGAAATGGGCAGGTCGAAGCCGTGAACAAGGTCATAGTGAACGAACTGAAGAAGAGACTGGACGAGGCAAAGGGGAGATGGGTAGAAGAACTCCCCCACGTCTTATGGACTTATCGGACGACGCCGCGAAGATCGACCGGTGAGACCCCCTTCTCGATGACTTATGGGGCTGAGGCCGTGCTCTCAATCGAGAACAACTTTCCCACACTAAGGTCTAGATCGTTTACCCCAAGCGATAACGATGAGTTATTGCAACGGAGTCTGGACCTAGCCGAGGAAAGAAGGGAAAAAGCGATGATTCATATGGCCTATTATCACCAGAAGCTGAGACAAGTGTATGATGCTAACGTCAAACTGCGGCCTCTGGGTCCAGGCGATCTCGTGATGAGGAAGATTCTTGGCAGCGCAAAAAACCCCTCTTGGGGCAAGTTGGGGCCCAATTGGGAAGGACCATACCGTGTCACATCCGTGGTCGGAATAGGCGCCTACTACCTAGAAAATTTGGATGAAAAAGCTGTACCTCGACCATGGAATGTAAATAACCTCAAAAGATATTGTTATTAATGAGAATGGCTTAGCATACGTTTTCTTTCATGACTATCCGCTGCTTGCTGGTCTACTGACAACTATTCATAGTTTTAAACAGAACCTAAGTCCTGCATGACTCCTCGGACCACAGACTTAGGGGAAATTATTACTCATGACAATTTTTATAAGTTTTAAACAGAACCTGAGTCCTGCATGGATCCTCGGACCACAGACTTAGGGGAAATTAATACTTAAGACAACTACTCATAGTTTTAAACAGAACCTAAGTCCTGCATGGCTCCTCGGACCACAGACTTAGGGGAAATTATTACTCATGACGATTTTTATAAGTTTTAAACAAAACCTGAGTCTGCATGGATCCTCGAACCACAGACTTAGGGGAAATTAATACTTAAGGCAACTACTCATAGTTTTAAACAGAACCTAAATCCTGCATGGCTCCTCGGACCACAGACTTAGGGGAAATTATTACTCATGACGATTTTTATAAGTTTTAAACAGAACCTGAGTCCTGCATGGATCCTCGGACCACAGACTTAGGGGAAATTAATACTTAAGGCAACTACTCATAGTTTTAAACAGAACCTAAGTCCTGCATGGCTCCTCGGACCACAGACTTAGGGGAAATTATTACTCATGACAATTTTTATAAGTTTTAAACAGAACCTGAGTCCTGCATGGATCCTCGGACCACAGACTTAGGGGAAATTAATACTTAAGGCAACTACTCATAGTTTTAAACAGAACCTAAGTCCTGCATGGCTCCTCGGACCACAGACTTAGGGGAAATTATTACTCATGACAATTTTTATAAGTTTTAAACAGAACCTGAGTCCTGCATGGATCCTCGGACCACAGACTTAGGGGAAATTAATACTTAAGGCAACTACTCATAGTTTTAAACAGAACCTAAGTCCTGCATGGCTCCTCGGACCATAGACTTAGGGGAAATTATTACTTATGATAGATGGGGGGATTATTACTTAAAGGAAATCATTTTAATGCGAGCGCGTAGTCTGGCACCATCGCAACCCTCAAATGCGCAGCCCAAAAACCCATTTTATTTTTACCGTTTACCTGTATCTACATCGTTGCAAATGTTTAAAGAAGAGCGCTACTGACATACATCCATAGTAAGCAAAACGAACATTTTATATCAATATTCCGAGTACATTAGAAAGAGAGGTCCTTACAAAAGAATGGAAAAATAGGACGACTCTCATTCAAAAAAAAAGGGGAAAGAGTACAAAGATCAAAAGCCTAAAAGGCTAAGCCTTAGCAGGAGGATCTTCTTTCTGCTCGGGCTGAGGAGGAGGAACCTCGATGGTAGAGTCTGCGGCGGGATCCTTCGCCACATTAGGCACAAGGACAGCATCAGGCACCGCCAGGTCCTGCTCTGAAGCCACTTGGGCGCCATCAGGATTCTCTCGGATCTCCTGGGGATAGAAGATGTTCTCGGGCAGTCTTAGTGCCGAATCCGCAGGAACTCCTGCAGCATCGAGAGCATGAGCCCATGAAATACTGCAGTAATCCCTGCACATCTCGGGGATCTCCTCGGATAGCCTGGCCTCAGTCTCTTCGGCCCCGAGCTGGCGAGCAGCATTCTTCTCAGCCTCTGTAGCCTCTCGGATCAACTGGGCCTCCTCTTTGACCCGCCTCAGCTCATCCTCGACTTTTTGCAGGGCAGTCTTGAGATCCTGCACTGCCTGCCTCTCGGTGGTGAGGTTAATCTGTGTCGAGTACAGCTCTTTGCGCTGGTCCTCTGCCTGGGTCTCAGCACTCTTCAAACCAGCCTCTGCACTTTTGCGCCGGTTCTCCGACTCCTTGAACTCGTCCGTGAGTTTAAGGTGATCGTGCTTGAGGGACCCCAAGGCTTTCTCCATCTCCGTCCGAGCCTGGGTCTCAGCCTCAGCCCGATTACGGTTACCTCGGCAGAATTCCTCAGCAACAAATACCTGCTGAGTAATCTACGAACGAAACAAGAGTGCTTTAAAAAAAAAATCTAACAAGGTCAAATAAATTAATGAAACAGTAGAAGGATTACTTATCATCGCGAGATCCCTTTTAAGGGATAGGAAGATCTCGGGCTGAGAGAACCGCCTATAAGCCTCCATGTCCCGAGGAAGGAGTAGGGGTTGCTCTAAGGCCTCGACCACGTACCCTGCTCGGCCTCGGTTGTACTCTCGGACTGAAGCATTGTAGGGGATGGCAACCCCATCCAGCTCCAACTTGGGCTCCATACACGCGGGGTAGCGCGTACCTCCGTAAGGTTCTCCTCGTCCCGACTCTCCGAGGAGTTGCCCCTTCTGCTCCTTGGCGCGCGAGTGGTTTTTTGCTGCTTGGTCGGCTGGGCAACCACCTCGCCCTCCTCAGGAGTGTCAGCCGGCCTTTTCTTCTTTAAGTCCGGATTAACCTTAAGGCCAAGGTCCGAGGTGTCCGGAGGGGCCACAGGAGGGAGGGTCTTGACCTGTGGTGGAGTTGGTCCCTTTGATGACTGTCCTTTCGATGACTGGCCTTTCCCTCAGGAGGCCATCAACTCCTTTAGAGTTTTTCCTTTTCCTGCCATGGGCTCTGTTTCTTCGTCCGAAGTGTCGTCCGAGCAGATAACAATGGAAGGAACGCCAATTGCAGAATGTCGGTCCCGCTCTCCTTCAGGATCGGAAAGTTCCACCAAGGGGGTTTGCTGAACTTCCTCCTCAAAATAAAACTCGTCTATCTCTTCCTCAAGGGAAAGACGAGATGATTCAGCTTCCTCTTCAACCTGAACGGCAACACCAGGCTCGTTTGGCGAAGGTAACTGCTCTGCTAAGTAGGGATTTCTAACACCGAGCAACACAACTGGTGGCAGATCGTGTTCAGCTAGGAACCCGTCCTTGGACACGTCAATCCTAGCCAACCTCGGACTGCCGGCCCTTATAGCGTGACCGATAGCCTGGAAAGAGCTGCTCAGAGGTTGATAGCCCAGAACTAGATGGGCCGCACGCAACTGCCCGTCCTCGGAAACGTAAATCTCCGACCTAAGAAGGTAGTTCAACGCTGGCACGTTCACAAAGTTTAGCCGAGGAGCGACGTGAACTTTATCTGCAAACAACCAAGTGGGGTTAGTTCATGAAATTTTCCAATTACAAAGAAAGCAAGAAAAATAAACCCTCAATACTAAATCCTTTCCCAAAAAGGACCGATCCTAAAAACGCCGCACCTGGGTTTCCTGCCCGAGTTGGACAATGAATACTGTCGAACCACTCCCCAGAAGTAATAAGGAAGTCATTCTTCACGGTTTTATTGGATATTGGGAGACAAGAGATCAACCTAACGTCCTCGTTCCGGGATTTAAGATAATACCCATCATCCCCGAGGCGGTGACATTCGTACAGATAAGCCACATCATGCCAAGTAAGGCCTAGATTCATCCGCTCGTCTAAGACATCTACACAGCCTAGTATCTTGAACATATTCGGGGCACACTGATACGACGTCAACCTATGGTTGAACAGGTATTCTCTTGTAATCCTACGCATGGGAAGTGTCATCCCTCCCTCTATGAAAGCAATCATGGGGATAACGACTTCTCCCTCACCTCTATCTGTCAATACTCCTTCAAGAGGACAGTACTGCAGCCCAACCCCCGGGGGAATGTGGTATTTAGCCCTAAAGGCCTCCATAGTGGCTGGAGTTTTTACTAATTTCTCAAATCTACCCATCTGAACTGAATTGGGGAAACGAAAGTAAAGACTGAGAAGAAAAGTAGAGTCCGAGGAGGGAATTGAAACGACGAGATGAACGAAATGTACCGGTACCTTCACAAAACGCTCGATGGGACGCCTGGAAATCTCTTTTGGACGAAACGCTTCACAAAAAACGGCTACGGTGGCGTAACGGACGCGAGTGTTCGTATATCTCTGGGATTCGATGGAGTTCTCTGGAATCTTTTGAGGTTTATGAAATGCAGATAAAAAGAAGGAACTGAACCCCTCTGACGTTTTATATAGCCGGGAGGAGAGAGAAAAGATCACTCCTGCCTAAAAATACGAGAAGAAACGATGGCCGTTCAATCCATGCCACACCGTTGGATGAAGGGAACATAACGCCTCCAGAAGTTAATGGCCGCGCCTCGTAAATTGTAGCGCGTCAAAAGTAACGGTCCGCACGCGCGCCCCAAGCTCTCTTTATTTCCATCCTCTCACTAACATCAAAACCCCGCTTTTCTCCTCGGAAGGAGATAAAAATCGGAGTTTTGAGGGGCTATTGTGGGGCCCGGCCCAAAAATAATGGGCTATTCCAAATTCAGGCCCGTCCGAGGAGCGTCCTGTCCGAAGAGAAACCACATATGAAGCATTACTCAATCCCAATAACGCCAAGGAAACTTGTCCGAGGAGTAACTCCTCCTCGGACATCACGAAGCCCAGACGAGGAACTCTCCCCATCCATTTCAGTTCATCCTCCCAACATATAAAATGAATAAAATCCAAAATATCTCATGGAAAGCTGCCACCACCACATTAATTGCGCCCCAACCACCCTCTTGGCCGCATTAATGAGGAAAAAACCCCTGAACAGTACCACCTTGGCCTCTGCAACTCACAAAGGGAGAGATGAGGGCGTCTGATGGGACAGGTGCTCAAGTAGATGCTTAGATAATCAACAAGTGTAAGGTTGAGATGAGAGGAGGGGAACTATATAATGTAGTGGAGTCCCTCAAAGAGGGGGACGGAAAAACTGTATTATGAACTGAAGAAATAGAATCATACGTGAGAGATCCATTCTTGTGTTTTTATTTTCTGCAACAATACTGTCCATGTATCAGACCGAATAGGCTCACTGAGGCTAAGTTCTTTGACCCATCCTCTACAAATATTTATTGTGGGTTGCGCTTTGGACCAAGACCTGATCAGTAGAATTTGGGCCAGGAAAATCGTGCAACTACAATGTTAAAGTAGAATTTTTATTTCAGAATAAAAAATATAATAAAGATGTTAATTATTGTTTTCAAGTGAACTATAATTATTATTGCTTAGCATATTTTTATCAATTAGTTTATGTTTACTCTATACAATTCTTTTATTTAACAATTCAACTTAACTTTGACAGCTATTGGTCTTTGTAATTGTATTAAGAAATTTTTTGTTGTCTTAACATTTGTTTTTCTCTTCACTCAATCACTCCCCTATCCCAAATTCTTTGTCTAATTTTTTTAAAATCACCCCTTGTCTAATTTTTTAATTGTCTTTTAATATTAACATTTGCTAACTACTCACTAAATTAGCGACTGGCTATGCCCCAGTCTCCACTTAACAAATAACAAATAAAAAACGTTCAAAATCAACTACTATACTCACAGATTTGGTCAAATATATAATTTAATTGTAACTTTATTTGCAAGAATAGATTGTTAAGAAAGTTATATTCAAGCTTATTTTAGTTGGACTTAAAAGAGATTTAAGTCAGGTGTTCAAATTTTATTTTATTTTAGAGGGTAAAAAATATATATTAAAAAAATTATATCTTTTTTTTTTTAATTACTTAATTTTAAAATACACTCTATGTCTCACACTCTTTTTTCTATTTTATTACTCTATTATATATTTTATATATATATATATATAATTTCATTTTTTTATTCTTTCTTTATTAAGTTGTGGCAAATGATGAACAAAAGGGTTTCGAAATCCTTCCCAACTCATTGTGGCCTAAATACAAGCCCAAGACTTGGAGCTCCATCTTGCATTTCTCTATGAGGACTGAACAAAATAGATATAAAGCCCACTACATAGATTTCTCAGCCATTAGGATTCAGGACCAAGCCCAATCACGTTTTAAATTATAAGTAGTTTGTAAGCCCAAACTTGAATAAGCTCACAGCTATTTACTTACTGTATAAAATAGAAGACGATTTGGGCCAATGAAAAACAATTTCATTTAGGCTACATTTGGCAACATTTACTTGTCAGAATGGGTAGTTATTACTTTATTAATTTATTTTTAGCATTGTTTCACTAACAAAGCTGGCATCAACTCAACTTATCCCACATTTGAGCTATGAATACCATTATTGGTAGTTAAGTGCATCTCTTGCTCAAAAAAAAAGTTTCTCTTGCTCAAAAAAAAGTTATGTGCATCTCCAACAGTCACTGTAAAGCTATTTTTGGACCACCAATAATTACTGTTCACGCTCCAATGGCTTCTCTAAACACAAATTCTCCAATTTTTTTTTTTTGAGTTGCTACAGTAATTCTCTTAATTTGGAGAACACTGTAGCAACTCCAATCCATTATTTTATCTTAAAAAAATAGCCGGTTGAATAAAAAAATATTCTCTCTCTTTCCTCCTCTCTTCCTTGTTCATCGGTCTCTCTCTCAAACGGTAACACAATCAAAACACAAACACAATAACAGATCAAAACACAATAACAAATCAAGAACAGGGAAAAATACAAATTTAATTAGAACAAAAAATCTAAAATCAAAACAAAAACAACAGATCAAGAGCATGAAAACCTATCTAAGCTCCATTGTAACAACAAAGTGAATCAGAACAAGATAAAAAATAAAAAAATAAAAGATAGACGAAGGCCATGTCGGCTGTATCAAAACACAATAACAAATCAAGAACAGGGAAAAATACAAATTTAATTAGAACAAAAAATCTAAAATCAAAACAAAAACAACAGATCAAGAGCATGAAAGCCTATCTAAGCTCCATTGTAACAACAAAGTGAATCAAAACAAGATAAAAAATAAAAAAAATAAAAGATAGACGAAGGCCATGTCGGCTGTGTGTGTGTGTGTGTGTGTGAAGTGAGCTGAAGAAGAAAGAAAATAGAAGTAGAAATAGAAAAAGTTAAAAAAGAGGGAGCTAGAGAAAGAGAGAGAGAAAGAGAGCTGAAGAAATGATCCGGAATGAACTAGAAGAAAAAGAAAAAGAAGGTAGATAGAGGAAAGGAGTGGGATACGTGGGTGGTGGAGAAAAAACGAAGAGAAAAAAAAAAGAAAAAGAAAAAAGAAGAAGAAATGTGTGCAGATGATGTGAAGGGAAAAATAATATAAAAAATAAGAAATTACAATTAAGAAATTGCTACCATAATATTTTCACAATAAATTTTAAATAACGGATTATTATTAGATAATATTGGCGAGTAAAAAAATAATTTCAATAGTGTGTTCAAATTAGAACTAGTAACAACTTTCCACATAAATTTTGTTGTGAAATTATTGCATAAAATGTTGTGAATATAACACTTCTCATTAAAAAATATAGTTGTTAAAAAAAGAATAAATAATGATTAAAAAAAGAATAAACAATTAATGAAGAAATAATATTTAAATGAGATAGAGAATGTGATAGAGAATCTATTGGAAAGTGTATTTGAAAAAGTGGGTAAGTAAAAGTTAAATATCACTGTTCATTCTTCAAACAGTATAAAAATTTGGAGAAGCTGCTAGAGATGCTAAGGTTTCTTTTACAACAACTTTCTTTATGTCCATTTCTGCACAGTTGGGTACATAACTGTAAGCTAGGTCAATCTAGTCATGAACCATACTTAGACCTATAAATACAAGTGAAAATACATAATAGCCAGATCACCCTCTATGAAGTTCCAATACAATCTATCCATCTTTACCAAAAAATAAATAAATAAATAAAATACAATCTATCCATTATAGTTAAAACTTGAAAGACACAGTTGGTTAACTTATGTTTAGGTAGCTTATTTGTTTAAATCTGATGACGAAAATGACTTTAACTAAATAGCTGCCAAAACATAAGCCTTACCAATACATGTTAAACACATACTTAACAGGCTACATCCTACTTGGATAAGTAAAAGAAAATAATAGAGGGTTTTCCTGCATAATTGTCTAGGTTGTTAATATAAGACAGTAATATACTTCCACGCAACAAGGCCTACTCTTAACTACTAAGTTGTGCTGCTAAATGCTTTGCATAACTTGTGCATAATATGTTGGATGAACCAGAGAAGCATAATAATGGGTCTTTGTTTCTGTCAAATAGTAGTTATCTTGAAATATGTCAATATACATTATTGAACAACTCCAAACTCAGAATTTGCCATGTTTAAAGCCTTAACATGACATGGTTTGGTCTCAAATCTCAAAGGATGAGTCTTTCATATGTTAGGTAGCTACAATACATGAGGTAATCTCTTGCGCAAATCCTTCCAAAATGGAAAATGGTTCATGCATTCAATTCTAAGAGATTCTGACAAGGATTTGTTGATTGTTCAGTCAATTTAAGTTGAGTGTGAATTTGAACCTTAGGTTGATTGTCAATATTTTTAAGCAAGGTCAAAAAAGCATTCAGTGTAATTTCCAAAGTCATGGACATAATATAATACTTCATTATTATTTTAAAAAGTGATACGTCTTGAAGTCAGTAAGATATTTGCATCAGAGAGGGAGACAGATTAGTGTAGTTATCATTATTGGTACATATCCGGGGGCTATCAGTTGGGACTAAGACAAATCACACTAATCATGCTGACACAAAGGTTTGACATGTTACTCTGATTTATTATATAAATCAAATCTCTCAAAGGTTTAGGCAAATACCATGGAAATGTTTTGAAGGTTGCGTTCCATGCATTCTGTCTGTTATATGATACACTGATAAGAAAATCAAAAGTAAGATGAGGTTCTATGCAAGCAGCCTCTTCATGGACCCCTCAATAGGCCACAGACAAACACAAAAGGAATTTGAAGTTTGAAAGAAAGGAAAGAATGTTCCTATTCCTTATCATCTCACACACCACACATGTTAAAAGAGGAAAACGGGTTCAACTTTATGGAAAAAAGGTAAAACACACAATAATAAGAAAAATCTAATCTTGGACAAGAAATTAATATAGCCAGAACATTCCAGGAAACTGACACCACGCATAACACCAAGAGCAGGTGGAACCGTACGTGGAGCACCTTTCTTTAGAGAGATAAGACATGCCGTCAAGTTTTTAAGGATTTTTTAGCAATCTATTTGAGGGAAAGGAAAAATGCACTTTAGAATTTTTTGGTTGTCGTCAACTATATGTGAATCTTGAAACAACTTTTTCAATTTTTTTTTATTTTTTCAAGGAAAATTATTTATAAAAATTATTCTTATATATTAGAAAGTGTTTAGTTAACGGGTGCTATTAGGACATCCATTAAATATCTATTTTAGAAAAAAATTGAAAAAATTATCAAAAAAATCAATTATTTTTCATTTTTTCATAAAAAAATTCTTAAAATAATATATTAATGAATGCCTTTAATGAAATCCTATAAAAAAAAAATGTAAGAAATTACAAGGTGTGACCATAGTAGACGCATCATGCATGACACAATTACTTCTTCAAGTGGGCTGAGTCATAACATGACATCAAGTAGTTGCCTTTAAATATTTAAACTTAAAACTTACTCCATACCAAGCTCCTATCCATTAGTGATTTGTTCACAACTAGTTTCTAAAAAATCTAAGTTGACCCATCAATGACAAATAAGCCAATAAAAAAGAAAAACCAAATATATGGGTGGCTAAGAGTATCTCCAGCCGCTTCTCCAAATTTTTGTACTGTTTGGAGAATGAACAGTGACATTTAACTTTTACCTACCCACTTTTTCAAATACACTTTCCAACAAATTTTCTATCTCATTTAAATATCATTTATTCATTCATTGTTTATTCTTTTTTTAATCATCATTTTTTCTTTTTTTAACAACTATATTTTTCAATAAAAAGTGTTATATTCACAACATTTTATACAATAATTTCACAACAAAATTTATGTAGAAAGTTGTTACTAGTTCTAATTTGAACCTACTATTGAAATTATTTTTTTACTTACCAATATTATCTAATAACAATCCATTATTTAAAATTTATTGTGAAAATATTATAGTAGCATTTCTTAATTACAATTTCTTATTTTTTATATTATTTTTCCCTTCACACCATCTAGACACGTTTTTTCTTCTTTTTTTTTTCTCTTGGTTTTTTCTCCACCACCCACGTATCCCACTCCTTTCCTCTATCTACCTTCTTTTTCTTTTTCTTCTAGTTCATTCCGGATCATTTCTTCAGCTCTCTCTCTCTCTCTCTCTCTCTCTCTCTTTCTCTAGCTCTCTCTCTTTTTTTACTTTTTCTATTTCTACTTCTATTTTCTTTCCTCTTCAACTCACTTCTCACACACACATAGCCGACATGGCCTTCGTCTATCTTTTTTTTTTTAATTTTTTTTTTATCTTGTTCTGATTCACTTTGTTGTTACAATGGAGCTTAGATAGGCTTTCATGCTCTTGATCTGTTGTTTTTGTTTTGATTTTATATTTTTTGTTCTAATTAAATTTGTGTTTTTCCCTGTTCTTGATCTGTTATTGTGTTTGTGTTTTGATTGTGTTACCGTTTGAGAGAGAGACAGATGAACAAGGAAGAGAGAAGTAAAGAGAAAGAATATTTTTTTATTCAACCGGGTATTTTTTTAAGAGAAAATAATGGTTTGGAGTTGCTACAGTATTCTCTAAATTAAGAGAATTACTGTAGCAACTCAAAAAAAATTTTGGAGAATTTGTGGGTTTAGAGAAGACGTTGGAGCGTGGACAGTAACTATTGGTGGTCAAAAAATAGCTTTACGGTGGCTGTTGGAGTTGCTCTAAAAGTTCAATCTCCAATTAAAATGCAATGGACTTTTCCATCACCAACACACTATGGCATGGGAGGTGGTACAAATTAAATGGATTTTATATGTTCATATATTTCTATTGTCCTGTATGGCCTTTTGCTATAGTGAGCAGATATAGACACAAGTGGATTTGGAAGTTAAAACTTCAGCATATTGATTAATATTAAAACAATTAATAATAACGTATTGGTAATGTTATAGAAGTTAATCTTGTTTTGTCGGCGGATGCTTCTCTATTAGTGCACTTGGGATTTTTACATGACTTTCTTCACCAAAGTTATAAAGGCTGCCTTCGTGATGTCATGACACCATATTTCGACGGCAACCAGATAGTAACATCAAGCTCAGTTACCTATACCTGCATCCAACCTGTATAAGGGGGAACAATCGAATCTCCTGACCAATATTTGCTGCACTAATGACATGGCATATGCCAACATGTTAGGACCAACCTAAGGAGGCAATAGCAATAGACTTTGTTACAGGAGGGAGAAAAATTATAGGCTAAATTGCTCATCAGCCCATTCAGAAGATATTAGGACCGAAAAATCATGTGTGATATGAAAAATTATTTTTTGTCTCAAAAACTTAAATAATTTAAAAATAGTAAATTTAATTATATTTTTTTATATATAAACAAAAGTATTCAAATCTCTTCGAGTATCTAACTATTCCCTTAAGCATGTGCAGTCCTCCAATCCCACACACATCAGGTTATTACAAGGGAAAATTCCTTCAAAGTGGCCCTAAAGTGTTGGCAAGAGTTCGAACTTAGGATTTCATGAATATCTCTTAAGAAATTTAATCATTATTCTAACACCCCACACGTGTACCCAAATTTTCCCTTAATAAATAGAAGTACCATTATCACAAAAGATGAAGCTCTATCTATTAGTCCATTGTGAGTTTAATAATTTAACCATTATTCTTACATGATCCGCGTAGAGCCTCAGTACTTTTTTTAGACTTTGTGCATAAAAAAGAGTTCCGCAAAGCACCAAAAAAGTATCATTGAGAATCCTCTAATAATTTTAGGCTTTGTGCATAAAAAAGAGTTCTGCAAAGCACCAAAAAAGTATCATTGAGAATCCTGTGTAGCCTTCTCTGTGTATGAGTTAACCATGTCCGTGATCTTTCCCGGAGAGGACAGAACACAGACTGTTTCAATAAAAGGTGTGGACATGTCTTAGAAGTTACTCTAGTTAAATAGAGTTAGGGTCGAGGGATCTGTGTTTGAAAGACAACAATCCTGAATGGATTCATATTCTTTTGTCCAAAATGGAATCCAAAAGTCGATAGCCCATTCTAGTAAAAAACAATTCTGACAAACTACTAAAGTTTCTAGCACTAAATAATTGCCTCATGATGCATTAATAATCCATGGACCATGACATTTCCTTAGAAAATCATTCTAAAGCATACATCAAATTGAAAATTTTTCATTGTGCAGATCCAAGAAGAAATAACATAAGCCATATATCTATATTGATATCTCAAATCATCAATACCCAAACCAATTAATATATTCCATGGAACTTCTATCTCAAACTTTATGCGGTGTGGCCAGACCATTCACCTGTTATATCAGCAGGAATCATATATGAAGAAAAAACGGAAAACAAGCATGACCACTATCAGTAGCAACCAAAATATTTTGTACAAAAAAGTGAAAGTAGGAACCATGAAAGAATAATGTGGTTCTCCTCTACCCAATCATGATTACCCTAAAACCAATGGTATAGCCAGTGGCGGATGATCAAAGGGACTAGAGGGGGCCTAGGCCCCCTCTCCTCCTCCCCCCCCCCCCCCCCCTCCAAAAATATTTTGGAAAATATCATTTTTAATATATGATGTAATTATATTTACAAGTAACTAATTGGGAAAATGCAACTTGGCCCCCTTTATTTATTATTAAATTTCTTAATATATTTTAGTGTAAGCATAGTCAACAAAAAATTAAGTAATAATCTTCTCATAATATATGTCAAGAGTGATGATATATATATGTGTGTGTATTAGATTGTGAATAGCATTAGTGTTTTTTTTTTTTTTTTGTGTAAAATGTAATAATATCTTTCCAAATGTATTTTTTTTTATTCCATGTAATTTTCAATTGTTTTAACTACATATCTATAATTTATAATTGATTTAATTATAATACTTGACTGTCAACAAATTATTAAAAAAACTTTGTTTTATTTAATATTCAGATAACTTATATATATTATAGGATAAATAATATACAATTACATAGTATTCTTTTACATCTAAATAAATAAATAAATAGAAACATAAAATATAAAATAAACTTCTTCTTGAGTTTTTTTGTTGTTTAAATATATGATTTATGTTAATTGTGATCCAAATAAAACTTCTTGGCTCCGCCACTGGGTATAGCCTAGAATGGCAAAATATTATGATATAGCATTAATGCTCAAAACTCAACTCAAAAGGCCTTCTGATAGAACCCATGAATCCTCTTCCACGAATCCTCTCTCTGCATCTTCAACTGCTTGTAGAAGTTCCCAATAAAAGTCTCGGCTTTAGTAAACAGCTCTTGCTCACTGACCTCCTCCTCCCCATCTTTTTCTTCTCCTTTTACTTCTTCTTCAGCATAAGCTTCCTCAGCCACATCTTCAGCTTCACTCTCTCCACCTCCTATGAAGAAAAGGCTTGGCATGGAGGGACACTTTGTAACCTTATCAATTTTCACAGATCCTACAAATTTCTCAGAGGCAGATTTCTCGACAACTTTAGCCTTCTTTTCAGTACTTGCAGGCGCAACTACTTTGTCATTAGTGGTCCGAACAACACCATTATCAGGAGAGACTTCTGAGGATGCCAAAGGTTTTGGTGCAGCCAAAACAGTCTGCTTTCTGTCCTCAGAAGGGTTGGAGAAGGATGAAAGAAGGCCTGCCTCGGCCCCGAGGGCGATAATGAGTATGTTAATTACAAAGTAGAGGTAAGTAGGCCTTAGTGAAGAGGACAAGAGAGGTGTGATAATGAGAAGAACAGCTAGAAGGAAGAGCATTACAACTTGAGATTTCTTGAATTTGTTCATGGTTTTTGTTCTCAAGTGAGTGAAAAAGGTGAAAATGGGGGTGATGAGGGAATTGATGAATGAGTGAAAAAACTTTAGAGAAGTTTGTAGTTGTACCAGTGATTAGTAAAGACCAAATAAGAGATTTTGAACATATATATAGGGGCTTGGAGGGTGGGGGAGTGTAGAGAGAGGTTGATAGATTGATATATACTGTCATGTACCAAGGGTGAGAATTGCATATGTGTGTGTCAATGTGTAATATTTCAGTCCATAAAAACACAAGTTATTGTTGAATATTAGGAGTTGTTGTCACCACAAATTCCTTAGCCAATAGTGTGATTTGCTTTAGTAATTAGGTTATAATGCCCTATACAAATAGATATTTTAATCCTTTTACCAAAAAAAAATGATATTTTAATCCTTATCCCAACTACTATGCCCCATCACTTTTTTGTCTTATTATTTCACTACAAAATATCATATTTCTTGTTATATATGCCATCCATGCATATTCCGTATCAAGTTCTCCCCCTTAGTCATTTTTTAACATTTTACACTTAAAATTTTATTTTTCATATATAACAATATATAGAGTGTTCCACCATTTAAAATTATATATAACATTAAATTAAATACAATTTTGGAATTTTTAATCTAAGCCGTGAAATAAATTCATTTAAAATTAATGGAGAGGATATTTTTGTCATCAAACTCTACACCTTTATTATAAAATACAAGGTACCCAAGGAAGTAACAAAAGCAATAATAATAATATAATTAGTTGCAAACCGGTGCGATGCATAATATTCATGAAAATAATGGTACCATCATCTATTATTGTATGCAAAATGCATACACCAATACAAATTTGCCAAATAGTGCAAAATACATCAACCCAAAATAGAATTAGATTGAATAACCTAATAAAATTGATAATACTTTGATAAAACTATATCGAAACATGCAAATTTGAAGCGAAAATTAAATAAATATTAACAAAAAGTATCATTGGTGAAAAAAATTGTAGAACAATAAAAATAAATAAAAAAATCCACCAAAAGAGAAACAAGTTAGAAGAAAGTATTGACTTTTTTTTTTTTTGTAGGTAGAATGTGGAATAGATCAAGGAAAGAGGTTCAAAGGGAATACTAAAGAAATTTATTTAGAAACTAAGATGGAAGAGAAAGGATTGAAAGAAGAATAAGGTTAGAGTAAGAAATTATGAAAGAAGAAGAGAAGTAAAAAGTGAGGAGAGGAAAGCTAAACAAAATGTAACAGTAGAATATAAGGAGACATAAATGTGAGAATTGAATAAAGGAAAGGAAATGAATTTGGAAACAAAAACAAAACCCAAAAAGAAGCAAAAAAATGTTGATGTGATACAGGAGCTTGGAATATCAAATACAATACTTTCATTATTATATATGGAATAGATTACCATTATATCAAAATCAGAATATAACCCGGATGGGATCCCACCATTTTAACCGTATTATGTCAAGTAATCTTCATTAATCATTAACATAATTTGAATAAGGTTCTTGTTAAAGATAATCAAATATGATCATATTATTTTCTCAAGCCCCATCTAATGTTCATGAAAGAGCTTTGAAATGCTAAGGTTGTCATTTAGCATGTACAAGGAAAGAGGGATAATACATGGTAAGAAAAGTGTAGCAAACAAGCAAGCAAGCAATTGGAGTAGAGACAAGAGAACATGCAAGAGGCAAAGAGATTTGAATATAATTGGATAGTGCCTAGATAAGGTCGGTGAAAGCATATATTCCGCATTGCCTTTTTACTTTTGTATGTTTTCTAAATTTTTAGCCAAAAAAGAAAAATGTATCTTTGATTGTTTTCTGATTTTTAAGAAGAAAGCTGTAGGCCTCTTCCTTCCCACAGGAAAATGAGTTTTTAGCAGTAAGCTAGGCTAGGACCTCAATGGGTCCCACAATGGACCTCTAGTGTGGATCCCACAAAGCTAGGACCTTAACTTAGGGCTATAGTATCTCTGATTTTTGAAATTTGGACCCAAAGGGGGCGTTTGGATTGCCCGTTTATCTGCGTCTACGTTTGGTGCTGCGTTTTTTTTGTTTTTTTTTTTTTTTTTTTTTTTTTTCTTCTGCCCGCATAAGTTGACTTTGGTGGTTGACTTTGGTGGACAAAAGTTACTGTTTTGCACTGTATCAGTACTGTTCATATACTGTAGCAATACTGTTCACGCATTAAAAAAATATTAAAAATGGGTCCCACGTACTTTTCACACATTTAAAAATTATTTTGCTACAGTGTTTTCAGTTTTCAGTTTTCAGTTTTCAGTTTCAGCAACAATAAGCTCAATCCAAACGGACCCAAAGAGAATCTTCCCCGCCAATTCCCACAGTCCCACTTGTAATAATGCCCACAAACCTCTCACTTTTAATGTGGACCCACAAACCTCTCACTTTTAAGGCCCACTTGCCTCATTGGTCGTTTACTTGGGGCTTTCAGCGATTTAGCTGGGGGACATACATTGAAACCTTATCACAAAATTAACCAAAAATTTTGACCCCCAAAAGCTTTTGGAAATTAGATGCATCACCAAAGAAAAATACAAAATAAATTGTGCATGAATTACAATTTTGTTTTACAGATTTAGCATTAGCATTGGGTTGTAAATCCCCAAATTGCTATTTTATACTATCAAACCACAAAAATGAGTCCTTACCCGAGAGACTATTTTTAAAATATTTTACAACTCAGTTACCGTAACATTTTACAGCAAGATAATATTTTTTTTTTAAATAGTTTTTAGCAAAATAATATATTTTTTTAAATATTTTTTTATTGTCTCTCATCTCTTTTATATTATTTCTAATTCTTCTTTTCTCTGCTCTCTCATTTCTCTCATTATTGTCTCTCATCTCTTTTAGGTTATATTATTTTATTGTGTAGATATATTATTTTAATGTGTTGTATAGTAAATAAAAAACTGAGATGTTGAGTATATTATAAAGTGAGATAGTATAATAGATAAAATAGCTTTTTAGATGGTAAAATATAACATTTTGTTACAATCTCGGAAGATAATGCTCATGATAATTGTTTATCATCATCAAATCAAAATAGGATTTTTTTTTTTTGGGTAGGAGGATTCAATCCTAAATTTTTTATTTAAGAACAAAGATTTAAAATTGAAATAATTTAAATCCAAACATAAATTATAAATTAATTAAAATTTATGGAAATAGTTTTTTTTTTTAATGACCTGCATGGTCGGCCCAACTCTTCTCTCCCTTTGTTCTTTTTTCACATGCACGCTTATCGCCCATGAGTCCTAATAGTCTTTGAAAATAACAAAAAGCCTCCAATAAAAAGTGGATAAAAAAAAGGGTATTTTAAACATGATTCTGTTTTTTGTTACTTTCCAAGTTGCTCCTTTGTAACGAAGAATAAGATATAGCAATCCTCTGCCATTTCTGCTTTGAGTTTATCCATAAGTTGTCAAAAGCAGTTTTTCACTTTTATAATTTATTCTCTAAGCTTGAAAGGGTATTATATAAATCAAAATGGATGCAACAAAGTTAAAAAGCAACTGTAGACTGTGTAGTCAATTCTACGGCATACAAATATAAAATCTCTAGGCCCTACTAGACAATCTCTAGTGAAGGATAGAATTTTTATTAAAGATTAATGTGACACAATCTTATGGATTTCATTGTACTGATTTAGAAGATATAGATGCATTGTTCTTTTAGCAAGTTATGTTCACTGCGTATATTTCCTATCATATTACTAGAGAAGTCAAATTCAAATTTCTCTTTTAAACTGATTTAAGATCTGAAAAATCAATCTCCAAAAGACAACATTATGCACTGCATCAATTTTTTTTTAATAAATATATGTTAAAAAATGTGGCAGCAAATTAGAGATTCCTTTCACCAACTAGGTGCCAACTAATCCAAACTTTCTTTTGGTGAAATTTAGCTGAAAATGCAGATACACTAGATTTAGTTTATGCAGACGGCAAAAGACATATGAGAGAGCTTGATCCTTGTAAGGGAATAATAACAAAAGAGACTTAGATCACTTTCCATTGTGTAGTACCCAAAATTATGGATGATAAAAAAATTTTATCGTATCCAACCTACTTTATTTGCATAGGTTTTTCTCATTCTTGAAAAGACACATGATAGGGACAAGTTTTGCTTGCCCCATCTTATCCCTTCCCGCCTTTCTCCAAGTGTATATAGATACTTTTTATTTAATATATATTTATATTAGTTATATATAAGATTTAATTTATTTTACACATACCCCTTTTTTTATATACATATTCCATTACCTTGTCTTGAACACACTTGGTTTGTCTCTTTCTCTTGTTGCCACCTCTTTCTTTTCCTTCTCATCTCTCACCAATGACAAAACCATGTAATTAAAGATGGAAAAAATACCTCTAGCCCACGATCAGCCCCTATTGGTCCCTCCCCAAGATAGGGACAAGGCACACCCTATGCTACTGTCATCCCTACTTCAAATTATATTTACTCAACACTTCAGGAGCAATAATCCCTTCTCTCACGTGATGACGTGAATAATAAGAAATATCATGAATTAATTAGTAAAACTATCATACGAGAAGAGAGTATTATTCCAAAGTACTCAACAATTACATTGAAATAATGAAATTTAGTTATTAACATCTTCCTTCTTCTTCTTTTTTTCTTTTTCTTTTTCTTTTGACTAAGAATTGAACTCTACCGCCCACCCTGCTCTGTATATGCAGCTGTCACGTTACGTCAATATTAAATGTCACATTTTTGACAAATTTATTTAGAGTTATCCAAACCTTTGTGTAACAAAATGCACAAATGGATGTCATTTTCGTTTGGATCTCAAGTCATAGATACAAAATGACCACAACCACAATAGATTCTTTCCAAGTTCATCAAACAGATTAAGTCGCCTTTTTCTTTTACTTTTGCTGCCACCACTCGTGTAAGACAATCCTTCACATAGCATGTTCATGTCATCCTGACACAGATCTATCTTATCCCATTCATCCAGCAATGGAATCTTAATTTAACAGGAATAGAAATCCAATGTGTACCATGGACAAAACGCGAAACCTCTCTAAAGCAAAACTTCTAAAACAAAACAAGCTGTTTTTAACAACCAATTGAACACAGTGATGACACAGGAAGTGAAGATATGATTCCAAATAACACTATACTCGTGCGCATATAGCAGCATATACAAAGCCAGATATGCTGAAAACAATAAAACCCACCTATACACAAAATTAAGACGTAATCATACAACAAAGACCAGAAAATACTGCTAATTGTTACAATTATGATTTCTTTTTCTTTTTTTAAGAATTCTGATTTCTAGTGCTTGAATGGTTGCAAGAACTAGGCATATAAGAGATACAAGCTATTTCCACCCAAAAAAAGAGAGAGAGATACATGCTATTTTCCCAATTTTTATAATACAAAAATCAAGTGGCATCTTGGTTATAGGATGAAACCTGAACTACTCCATCTGAGTTTCAGAAAGAAGACGGAAGACATATTCTGAGATCATCTAGAGTGGGGCAATCATGGATGCTTAAACCATGCTCATTGGCCAAATGCAATAGGCAGATGAAACACAAATGGGGAGAGATATCCTCTGGAGCAGCAGCTTGGCATTCGGCAGGAAAGGTGGACAAGAGATGTCTGAAAGAAATTGTATCTTCGCACACCTTTTGACAAGAAACACATAATTCATAATAAGAAACATACTTTTCAAGGTAAATAATGCAAATGGAAAACAGCCAAAAACAGAAACCTGGTAACGAGTTAGCAAAATGTGTGTGTGTGTGTGGATAGATATATGTAGTGTTCATTTTCTTGTTGAACAAACTCAAGTCTGTCAATGAGCGACTTGATTTACTCATCATTTTCTGGTTTATAGTAAACAGTACTACTAAAATTGTTTCCCCTTCCCAAATCTATGCTAATAATTAATTAATAAATTATAGTTGAAATTATATTATTTAATTTAATTAGATAAAAATTTTGTTTATATACATAAAAATTAGATTTACCAATCATGTATTGTTAAAAATTATATATAAAATGGACTATTTATATTATCAATACATACAAATAATAATTTGATATTCTTATAAGCTTATTTACAAACTTAAACAATCTAATCTCAAGTCTATATAATTGTATTTTTATACATGTATACATATAAACATATGGTATTATGTTACTTAAATTGAGCATCATACTCATGCGCTTGTTCACAAACACAATATTATGTTTGAGTTCAACTTGTTTAACTGTAGAGCCTAAATTTAAGCATGAGCTTGATTCATTTTCTAAATAAATGAACATAAAATAAATAAAATAAATAAAATTTAAAAATAAAATAAAATAAAATAATCTTTTCTCGAGCCGAGTCCTAGCAATTCACAAACAACTCAGTTCATTTCTAGCTCCTAGAATTATGACATAAAAGAACTTGCAAGATGCTACGAACAGGCAGGCTGCAGCAAAATCAATAAGCATTTAGTAATGCCTTAGTGCTGATAGGAAAAGTAGTTCACTTTCCAAAACATTCATTATCATGAACTTTACATGAATTGTATTCACATCAATAATGTCATCTCTTTACACATCAAATTGCAAATAAACTGCAGATAAATTCAAAAGTTGTGAATTTTGAATTTCTGCAAATAGGCTTAAGAGTTCCAATAATTATGTGGTTCATCCAAGTGGGGGTAACTTAAATATATCAAACTTCTGAATTGATCAGCTCTTTGAACTTAACTTTTCTATGTAATGAACTAAAAATGCAAGTCCAATGGAACATTTTGAACAATGAATGATAATACACACACATACATTTGTGTCAGAAATGAATCTACGACAAGTGAAAAGAAGAGGCTCACTGGCTCAGGAACTTCAGTAGATTCTTGAATCTGACCCCAAAGAGTTTCCTTCAATGCATGTACATCAACTTGTTTTGAAGTTTTGTCATATTGAACTTCAATTTTGTTTACCTGAAACATTAGCAATCATGAGCCAGGACAAAAAGAAACACACACATACAAAATTATGGGTAATAATGATTAGTGCAATTCTAAGAAATTATTTATTTTAACAAGTAATCTTCAACCAACAAATTATATTACAAACTTCACCAGGCTCAAAATTTTCTTCATTAATAATTATTGAATAATGTACATCCAATCTATTTGAAACACCTATAGACCTGACTCAAAAGAATAACATGACTGACTTGAATCTTTCAAAAGAAAATAATGGAAAATAGAATAAAAACAAACCCGGCGAGGTTGAGAGACAAGTCCATCTATCTCCTCCACATCATTATGAACACATCCATCATCATATTGACCACTAAGCACACTCTCATTGTCCCATGATGGCAACGCTTCACCAAAATCATTGTTTCCTTGCCATGAGTTAGCATCTGGAGAAAATAAAAGGAAGGTAATCATCATTCAATGCAATTAATATACACTCCCCAACTCTTTTTGGAAATACTTTTCCCAATTCTTTTTTTTTTTTAATTGGTAAGTTAGACACGTTAGACACACACCCAATGGGTTTTCAACTATGAAGCACAAACGCGGCTGGGAGGGTGCTGCACCAGAGTCTGACGCGGCCCGACGCGGGGTGCAATGTCCGACGCAGCTGCCCACTCGTCGGTGCTAGGTCTGAGCTTCTTTTTTTTTCACAGATTCACACCGACTCAACTTGATTCACGCCGACTCGGCTTCAATTCACTCCGATTCAGCCAAAATCGGGCCGTATCGGCCAAATCAAGTTGTATCAACCAGCGACCGAAACGGCTGAAACAGGCTGAAATCGGCCTTGAATTATGCCGGAACAGCCGAAATCAGCTTTGAATAAGACCCAAACATCCTAAATCTGTCCTTCCTCAATTTTATTCTGAATATTTGTTGCTTCTTTTGTGTTTTCTTTTTTATTTTGTGTTTCTTGCCTTCTTCTTCCTTTGTTTTGTGAATCAAGGCATAGTAATATGTTTTTTAAGAATATTTTAATAGTAAAAATATACAGAAAATATAAATAAAAATATTTTTAATAATTTTTTAATCGCTGCACCCTATTTTTTCAAAAATTGTCGAGTCCCGCACCTGAATCCAGAAACACACCCATGCTTCATTGGTTTTCAACCCAAAAACTCATTTTGCTCTTACAAGGTTAGGAGGTGCCATTTGAGCTAGAGATCATTGACACTTCTCCCAATTTTTCTTGAAGATACTTCCTATGCTATCACAAGAGAGAAGAAAGAAACACTATAACCTTGTGAGATGATGGCATAATATTCCCTTCCCTTTCTTTTTGGAAACAATTTGATTCCTTTTTTTTATTGGTAAGTTGCACACATACCCTATGGGTTTTCCACCCACAACAACCTCACCCCTCCACCTTGCTCTGACAAGGGAAGGAGCTGCCATTTGAGTTAGAGGTCATTAACACTCCTCCCCAATTCTTCTTGGAAATGCATACTAAAATATCACAAGAGAGAAGAAAGAAACAATATTGCTGTACTCTTTGAAAAGTGAAAAATGATTATTTAACATAAAATGATGAGACAAAGAACATTAGAACCTTGTGAGATGATGCCTTACTAAATAGACAGTTAAGGAATGAGAAGTTAAGAAGCAAATAAGGCACGCTCAATATATTGTGCCCAATATATTGAAGATAGATCCTATAGAAACTATGCTGGATTCTCTGCCTCACATCATCAGATAGATACCATAAAATATAAAGGAAAAAGAAGTATTATGTACATCCCTAGAATTTATCCCCGCATATGTGTTTTGCACTCAAATTCAGTATGAAAAACAGTTCAGTTGCAATTTTAGAAAATTGTGAGAAAGGAAGAAGGGCCTGTACCTGAAAATTTCCATGTTCTCTTCCCAAGGCACTACAATCAAAATTTGCATACCATTATCAACCACAACAAACAATAGAAGGCCTAAAGAATTAATTCCAAATTAGGGCAGAAACTTGATTTTTCAAATACAAATTCTTCTCAACATTACAGAAAAATATATAAGATATTTTAGACTATAAAATTCAAAGTACATATTACCAATTTTACTTTCTTCATTAGTAGCAAAGTACAATTTAAAATGATTTTGTGGGCTATAGATGTATGCGTGTGTGTGTATTCCATCCATTACAAACTCATTCCAATGCTTATATAATTTAATATGCTGGATTGGCACCTCCCTATCACACAAAAAAAAAAAAAAAAAAAAAAGTTGAGATCAAGTTGACCTCAAATAGCTTGCCTAAGTACCTAATCAAATTTTAAGCTACATTGCTGGAAACCATATAGTAAAGTTATTTATGGTTAGGGATTAAGCTACAATACCAGAACATTGGGAAGAAGAAACAATTTGACAAGATTCTCAGGTTGATAATGGCAATCATCTGGAAGTCTGTTACTAGTTGGTGCTCTATTTGCAGGTAAAAGTAAGGACTTTGGATTTTTGGGGGGAAGAAAGATATCATCCACTTCCTTGTTCAAGGAATTTGTGAAGTCAATGTCAACTTCAGTGAGGATTTTCTTCTTCATTCTCTTATTTGTGATGGTTGATCCACTTTCTGGGGCAGGAGTATCCTCTGAACCTACAAAATAGATACCATATACGGTATATTAAATGGACACAAACAACATAGGTTACAGAAACTGACAACATAATTTTCACCTGTTACCTACCCTTAGACCTCCGGTACTTCCAATGATCAGGACCTGCCCATGCATTTTGTTTTGAAGTGATTCCAAGCCCTTGAAACAGAAACATGGAAACTTTCTCGAATCTGTCACCCACATCAGGTTCACACATTGTATAGGGATCACTCTCCTGCAGAAAAATGACAAAATTATGGAAGTAACCTTACTTATATTTGTTTCATTTCGGTGAGGCTCCATGTCATGGAAAATTTAGGAGGGAAATGAAATAGAGGTAGTGAAGGCCCAGACCCCCACAGGTTGGAAAGTTTTTATTTATCTGTGCTTATTTGGTTAAAGAATCTAACAAAATAAGAGCAGCCCCACCACCAAATTCTTAATTATGAGCTGGCCTATTCAAGGAAAAATCTCTACATTCACCACCAGATCCATGGGAGTAAAGGGAGACACAGAAGGAAAAGAATATGTTATAAGTAACCTCTCACACACAGGATGTAGCAAATACCTCATGACTTTGAAAACTAGGATCTCCAAAACTGGAGCTCTGGTTAACAGAACTTGTCTCAGCCTCGTGATCAAAGGTCCATGCATCATTATTCCCAAATAAATTAGAATCAAAATCAACTTCATTAGCATCATATGCATCAGCAGTCGCATCTGATTGCTGACCGACATTGAATGTTTGTGATGGCCTTTGATTATCCTTATCAAATTGAAAGATAATCTCCTTGAGAGTAGGAGAAATTTCATTTGATGCACGCATGTTCACCACCATCTGCTCAATGGACTCTACAAAGAAAATAAGCAAATGGCTAAAACAAGAAAAGAAAAGGAAAAGGTAAAATATTTGTGCATTTGTATGTGAACGTGAACTAGAGAGATCATGATGGCAATTTCATACCTTTGGCAAAAGAGAGATCAACCATATCAGAAGTATCATTTTGGGATGAACATGATTTGCACTTCCCTGGTACTTCAAAAGAATCAAAAAGTACCCGACATCCTCCATACACTCCAAGGTTATTCAGTAGAAGACCTTTGGCTCCACCTTCATCAAATTGTGCAGATGTCTGATGATATAGTGGATCCACTGAAAATGCAACTAAAAAAAACCAAAAAAAATATATATATATATACAAATTAGAAATTCAAAAAGGAAAAGAGATCAATAACTGGAAGGGATGGAAGTAGGATACGAAGTTACCATCAAATTTCTTTACATTAAGAGCTTCAAAAGAGGATTCCAATGTTGACAGTGGTGAAATCTGCACAACCAATTGCATCAGTTTGCAATTGCAGATTAACTCACTAATGCCATCTAATCAGAAACAAACCATACCTTCCTCGCAGTCTCTTTCTTAGAGTGAGCCGTGTCCTGCCCATTGTCACCATCTAAAATAGTTTCTGTCACCAAAGCATTATATTAGGGAACAGACCAAAGTGCAGAAGTAAAGATCTCCCACTGCAAGAAAATGCTAAAAATTAAGAGATAAAAATTGCAAGTTATGGAAGAAATACATGTTAAAAATAGAAGTTTATCAAAAAAAAAAAACATGTTAAAAATAGAAGTTACACATATGGCAATGAACGTGGCATGTATCTGTGTATATACAACAACAGACTCACGAGGGCCTTTTGAAGCACAAGGGTCTAAGGCATCAGCTTTTTCAAGTAAAGTATAAAATGTGCAAAGTAAACTTGCCTAAAATAAATATTTTGGTTCTACTATCTCTTCTTGACATATGTCAGCCTTCTTGGTTTCATGAACCTGTAGCAGCTCCAGATTCCATAACTTGGCCATTAAAAGACACAGATTACAATGACATGCCACTTTTAAGCACATTCTGAGAGATGTCATTGAGTACAAATTTACCACATAGTTCAGCAAAATTAAATTCACCAATCTCAATGATGAAGTATCTTGTACATAACTACGAGTGACCTCTATTAGTCTATACATGAGTTCACTATGAAAGCAAATGCCATTTAGAAGCAATTGTAGCCCTCAGCCTGAGATTATGGCCTAACCTTGTTCATCTTCTATTCCAGCTCTGTTGATCCCTCCCAAAACCTTATATGCTTCCGAGTGCACTGAATCAACCCTCACTGAGTAAATTTTCACCCCTGCTTCCAATGTGCAACTTGCCTACGATTCAAAATCCATAAACCCAAAATCCCAACCATAAAAAACTTAACAAAAAAACCAATCAATTTTCACAAAAGCGTTTTCGATTTTCGAACCTTTTGAAAATTAGTCTCCGTATCATTTTCAGATTCAACTTTGATAATCTCACTAAGATGATCAATAAGCTTCAGCTCCCAAGTGTTCTTCTGGTTTATTTTCTACATTACAAGGATAATAAAACAAAACAAGAAAGTCACAAAATGATTGTTGATAAAAAAATAATAAAAAAAAAAATTTAAAATGCTCAACAACTCAGCATTAACTATAGCCAAAACTTTGAACAATTTAAAATTAGAAAGAGGTGTATATTTGTGTATGTATTGGTACGAGGGTGCGAGCTATTAGTTCTAAGTTCTTCAAATCCTATCCATTCTTAAATAAATGACAAGATTAGATTTTGTCAAGTCATCAATTTTTTCTTTTGATAACATAAGGAGTAAAACCTACGGGCAATTGACCCCACTCACTCCTTACGGGTTAAGTAGTTTATTCTCATGTCCAGTAGCAATTTTGCCAAGTCATCAATAACTTAAAAAGGTACCCAAAATATTGCTTTTATATAAATATGGACAAAATAACAAAATCTAAACCACTCATTTAACAAAAAATGTAATAAGAGTAAAAACTAGTTCACCCACCCTGTTATACACACTTTCAGACACATACTCAAATGCACATAAAAATCATGACTTGAAGTCACATGTTTACAGTAAAGTCTATGATGGTTCTAATCATTTGTTTACTTTTGAGAAATGACAAATTACCATTGCACGCTTTTGGGTTGATGGTCACTCCACAAATACAAAGTTTTTGTGGGTGGGGGCAAAAGGTTCAAGTCTCCACAAGAGAATTTCATGCGTATATACACTGATATTAAACTAGAGTAGATTTTCAATCATCTATAAATATATATATATATGACAAATTAGAGTGTAATTACTCAACAATCAACAACAATGTAACATAAACCCACATGAATTAAATTAGGCTCAAATTACTCATAAATAAGCAACACTTTAGAGAGAGAGAGCGAATACTGACATTTTCGCTGGCGAGCTTAATGCAATTGTGGAACAAGTCGACGATCTGTTCTTTGCTAAGGTAAGGGTCGGTTGTTGTGGTGTTGGTGGCGGCAGAGGTGGTGGTAGGGGCAACGCGGCGATTGGCGGCGGCGCGTGCAGCGCGTGCCTGGGCGCGTTCGAGTTGGTCGTCGTTGGAGCCCAGAAATAACGGGCTGTTCGGTGATTGGAGACGGTTGGTGGTTGTACCTCTCTGCGCTGTTGGCTTAGGGCTTAACGGTTCCACAGCCATTGTTGTTTTCTCACTTGCTCTGTGTGAGAGAGAGAGAGAGGGAAATTTTGAAAAAGTAGAGAGAGAGAGATCTTCCAATTATGAATGAATAGAAGAAAGGGATCCACAACGACGTCGTTTGAAAAATAAAATAATACAGTGTAATGGGTTACTAATTTGATCTTCCAATTATGATTTATGGGATAATAAATACAATCTAGTCTCTCAACTATTAATTGTGTTAATCTAACTCCTAGATTATCAAAAAAGTGTTAATATAACCCCTGACTTTCAAAATCAACTCAATCTCATCCTTAAATCTCACTTCCATTTAAGTTTAACAAAATTAATTGATGTGGCAAGGGGACAAATGTTATGTTATTATGAAAAGTGTGAAATTTTCATAATTAAGTCAATTTGAACTATTAGTTATGTACTTATGTTAAAACTTAAAATTTAACAAAGAGAAGATCATATGATGAAATTGATTTGATTTTGAAAGTTAAGGGACTAAATTGCCACAATTAATTAATAATTAAGGGACCAAATTAATAATTTAAACAACTAATATCTACAAACACTAGAGACCATTAATTGTTTAAAGTACAAAACTAGCAATAAATTATCGTACTGGCTATAATTATCGACATAAAATTTACTAGCTAGTCACAAATAATTTTTTGATAGAGAAATTTTCATTGATTTGTGCACACACGCACGATTCCAATCCAAGCTATATGTGTATCCATCAAAAACCAAACAAACTTAAAATAACTTGTTTCTTAATCACTGCAAAGTCTGCATTACATATACAGGTTTCTTTTGCCTTTAATTGGTTTTGATTCCAATAACTCTGTCTCTCAAACGCGCATATATTTATATATAATTTTTACAAAGACATATGAAAAGTGTTATATCAACAATATTTTCACTACAAATTTGGTAAGTTGTTATTGGTTTTAATTTGAACTCACCACTTAAATAGTCCACACGAGAGAGAGAGGACACGCACAAATAACACAATACACCGCAACCCTAGAGCTCTATATATATCCAACTTTCTCAAACACAACCAAATCTACACTAAAAACCATTCTCTCACTCTTATCACAATTCACAATTCACGACATATATGTAACATCTTTCTTCTAGTGAATTTTTTTTTCTTTTCTTGAGCTTTGCTACCCCTCTACCTGGTGCAGTTTGAGGTGCTCTTGATCAGGTCAGAATTTGTTTGCAATGATGGCAAAGGCCGCTGTAGTCACTTTGCTCGTATTGGTCCCATGTTTGTGAAGAAACTACATGGCTTCTGCCATCTTTGCGAAGAAAATTCCAATGAATGCCTGTCCCAACAGCTTACAACCAAAGCAAGATCTTCCATATATGTTTTAGATTTAAGAAATGACATTCACATATATAGCTATTTTTCTTTATGCAACATGGTAAATCTTTTTATTTATTGAAATATTTTGGATTTTTTTTTTAAATGTCAACTGTGCAAGAGGAATGTTGGTCAAAGAGACCCTCTTCTCTCAAACTACTAGAATTTTTATTCATTATTTTTTTAATGAAAATTAGAACAGTGTGTTCATTTTCCTTCTTTTGATATATTTTTTGGTTAATGATCATGTGTCGTTCTGTATTATGATTCTCGTGTATTGATTTTATTTCATTCTACTTTTTCTTATTGCTGGTGTGCTTCTAATATAATGGGTGTTTATTGATTATTGCAAGGCTGAAACTTTAAAGTTAAAATAGTTAATATCTTTTTTTTTTTTTTTTTTTTGAAAGTGAAATGGATTTCATTAAGCATTAACCACGTCCAAAAACAGAGCATCTAAAACAGGGGGAGGGGACTCCTCCAACCATACAACCTCATCACCCAAGCCTTTAGCAAACTTAGCCAAACAATGAGCCACACCATTGGCTGTGCGGTGTACCCACCCAACAGAAACAACCCGTAGGCCTGAACATAAGCATTGAATATCCCCATACAAATTTCCCAGGCGTGAACCATTCGGCTGTGAGCTGGAAATGTTCCTCATGACCGACCTGTTATCACCTTCAACAAGAAGCTCGGAGAAGCCCGCATCGACGGCAAACTCCAAGGATTTACGACAGGCCAGCACCTCCGCCTCCTCTGAATCCGACACCGGTGGACCCCTCGCCGCCAAGGCAGCCAACACTTCACCCTTCTCATTGCGAATAACCGCTCCGAATCCCGTCGCATTTAAATCCTGAAAAATAGCTGCGTCAAAGTTTAGCTTAACTCCATTCTCCGGTGGTGGCCTCCACTGGGCATCTCTAGCAACGGTGTTTTGGACCTGCAGGTGTTGTCGGGCTTCCCTAAACTCCTCCAGAAGTTCTGTTGCTCTCAAAGTCAGCCGAGACGGATCTTGCATGCTCCCTCCATGGATGATAATGTTACGTTGACTCCATATCAACCAGGCCTGCACAAAAAATAGTTCAAGCTCCTCGGTGGTCAGTTTCGTCCATAACTCCTCCACTAGTTGCAACACATCACGCTGACCTCCCACCGATTTTTGCAACTGTCTCCCACAGCCCGCCCACACATCCTGAGCCACGCTGCACTCCCAAACGGCATGAATAGCAGTTTCCGCTGCTCGTTTGCACAGGGGGCATGTGTCGTCTTCTGTAATGCGTCGTCGAGCTAGCTTCATTTGAGTGGGCAAAATATCGTGACAAGCTCGCCATGCAAAATTGCGGACCTTGTTTGGGATATGAAGCTTCCATAGCTTGCCCCACACCATGCATTTTCCCAACGGCACAGAGCCCTCACCCCTACCATCCGTCTCTTTCTTTAATTCTCTGGCCAAGTGGTACCCTGTTTTAACTGAATATACTCCCTCTGTAGAATGCAGCCAAAACAGAGCATCATTTGTGTGTCGGCGACTGAGTGGTATCCGAGAAATTGCCTCCGCATCATCACGGTGGAACTTTAGATCAAGTAATTGCCTATCCCACAGCTTGGTAGACCAATCAATTAGCTCCGACACCCTCCATTCCCACTCTTCCTCCACTGGTAGGTGCAGCACCTTATTAGTAGGATAGTTTGGGATCCATTTGTCTTTAATTACCCGGATTTCAGACCCATCACCGACCCTCCAGCAGCAACCCTTTTTCAAAATTGGTTGAGCCGCCATAATGCTCTTCCACACATAGGACCCGTTGGGAACATCCTCTGCCTCCAAGAAATTACACCGTGGAAAGTACTTTGCTTTGAAACATTTATAAAGCAATGTATCCTTCTTCTGCAGCAACCTCCAACCTTGTTTAGCCAGCATTGCGAGATTGAAACAGCGAATATCCCTAAAGCCCATACCACCCTCTTTCTTCGGTTTAGATAGTGAATCCCAACTCATCCAATGTATTTTCCTCTCATTTCCCACCTGCCCCCACCAGAATCTTGCGCACATTGCATTGAGCTCATCACACAGCTTTGCAGGGAGCTGAAACACCCCCATAGTGTACGTTGGCAAAGATTGAGCAACGGCCTTTATCAACACCTCTTTCCCAGCTTTAGATAACATTATCCCCTTCCATCCTTGAAGCTTCTTCCACACTTTATCCTTAAGGAAAGCGAAAGCTTGATATTTTGAACGTCCAACCAAAGTTGGCAAGCCCAAATAGGATTCGAAGCGGTCCACCTCCTTAACATGCAACTTGTTTTTTATCCAATCTCGCTGCCTACCATCTGTGTTGCTGCTAAAATATATAGAGGATTTATTAAAATTGATTAACTGCCCAGAAGCCATGGCATAGAGCTGCAATATATCCTCTATTTCTTGCACTTCATCTTGAGTGGCTCGGCAAAAGAGAAGTGAGTCATCCGCAAAAAGTAAGTGGGATATCCTTGGGGCCCTCCTGCAAATAGACACTCCATGCAACTTGTTTTCCGCCTCAGCTTTGGCTAAAAGTGATGAGAATCCCTCTGCACATAAAAGAAATAAATAAGGAGATAACGGGTCTCCTTGGCGGAGCCCCCTAGACGGAATAATGTGACCATAGGATTTACCATTGATCCGGATAGAGAACGAGGGAGTAGTTACACAGCTCATAACCCGCTCTATCCACACCTCAGGAAAGCCTAGTTTAGTCATAATGCCTCTAAGGAATGTCCACTCAACCCGGTCATATGCTTTACTAACATCAAGTTTCAAGGCAAGGGAACCTCTTCTACCTTTTTTGCGACAGTGCATGGCATGTAAGGCCTCATATGCAACAAGAAAATTATCAGTGATAAGCCGGCCAGGAACAAAAGCACTTTGCGTGGTGGCAATCAAATGGGGGAGGATTTGTTTCAATCTATTTGCCATGACCTTTGAAATAATTTTGTAAATAACGTTGCAGAGGCTAATGGGTCTATAATCAGTAATTTTTTCCGGTGACTTTATTTTAGGAATAAGAACAATCTGCGTATAATTAACATCAGGTTCCATAATTCCATTATTCAAAAAATCCAGCACTGCATTAATCACATCATCTCCAACAATATGCCAAAACTTTTGGAAAAAGAGAGCGTTCATACCATCAGGTCCAGGAGCTTTTGTTGGTCCCATTTGGAACACCGCTGCTTTAATTTCCTCTGGGCTGTATGCACTGGACAACAAATCTCGCATATCAGGAGACACCTTAGGATGAACTGCAGCTAGGCACTCCTCCAACCTATCACATTCACCGGCCTTGAAAATATCTTCAAAGTACCTAGTAGCCACACCTGCTATCTCTTCCACGTCCTCCACCCATTCCTCCTCATGATTCTTTATCCCTTGAATAAAATTCCTTCGTCTTCGTTGTGAGGCCTTGGCATGAAAGAATTTTGTATTCTTGTCCCCATGTTTAAGCCAAGAAATTCGAGACCGTTGTGCCCAAAAAATCTCCTGCTTAAGCAAGAGATCATCCAACTCCTTACTAGCCAATAGAAATTCAGCTTTACTTTCTTCAGTGCACTCACCCATATTCAACACCTCTATCCTCCTTTGAAGGGCCTTTATTCTGTCAGTGTCAGGATGTGTTTTTAATGCACCCCAAGCATGCAACTCCCTCCCACACCCTTCAATCCTCTCTTTCACGTTGGTCATAGCTGAACCCATACCTCCCCTGTTATTCCAACCTTCTTGAACCACCGCTTCGCAATCTTCCCATAATAACCAAGCTTCTTCAAACTTAAACCCCATGTTGCTCCTTGAAGGGCGATACTTAGAAGTCTTTGTCTGGAGGATAATTGGCAAATGGTCTGATGCGTGGGAAGACAAGTGTGTAACCGTGCTCCTTGGAAACTTATTTTTCCATTCCAGAGTTGCAACGGCTCGGTCAAGGCGTTCTTTAGTGTTGGCGGAACCGGGTCGCTTATTATTCCATGTGTAGGGATAGCCAAGAAAGCCCAGGTCAGATAAGGCACATTGTTCCAGCACTTCTCTGAACTCATCCATATGCTTGTAATAAGGCGGCCGATGACTAAGCTTCTCGGCGGAGTGCAATATCACATTGAAGTCTCCAATGCACATCCAAGGACCATCCACAAAAGAAGACAAGTGTGATAGCAGAGCCCATGATTTAGCTTTCTGACTAGTCTCTGGCCAGCCATAAAAGCAAGTGAGATACCAAACAAACCCATCCTCCTCAACCACCTTAGCCAAAATGTGATTCTCAGTGAAGTTAATAACATCCAAAGACACATCCCTCTTCCACAGCAAAGCCAAACCACCCCCTGAATTATGCTTCTTAACTATCAACTTATTAGGAAACTTAATCTCCCTGCAATGCTTATCAAAACCTTTTCTATTAAGTCTTGTCTCCATTAAAAAACAAACCGTAGGTGCTTGATCCTTCAAAAGCTTTTGAAGGCTCCGAACTGTCCAAGGGTTCCCAAGCCCTTGGCAGTTCCAACACAAGAGCCTCATTGTGACTGGCAAGGGTGTTCCGACACCCCTGCCTCAGCAAAAATTTCTAAATCATTTTGTGTTTTTCCCCGCTTGGACCCAGGCATCCCAACACTGTCTGCATTTTCCTCTTCCATAATGGCCGACGCACTTCTTTTCCCCAGATACGTGACTAAGTCTCCACTAGTTTCCTCAGTAGGCCCACAATCCATGCGGAGAAGCCTATTCCACTTGGGCCGTGGCTTACAAGGCCCATTATGTGACTTACCCAGCCCGTGTTCCCCCTTTGAAAACAATTCCTCTTTTGCTTCAGCTCCACCTGGCCCTACCAAAATACTTTCCATGTCTGTTGAAGCCGTTAACTTCGTAACAGTCACGTCTCCTTTAATCATGCAAGCATTAACTTCCGGAGAATCCGCAGCAGTTACAGGACTTTTGCCATCCTCATTATTGCGCAACTCCTTTCCGTTTTTGTCTGCTGAAGCGGCATCCTCCGCCGCCGCCTGGGTTTGCTGCTTCCTACCCCGGTAAGACTCCTTCTCCGCTGCTTCAGCCCTGTGTATGGATCGGCCCTGTCCACTTTTAGGTGGAGACCATGAACGTGCCCCCATAGACTTCAGCCACTCGCCGTACTGACAGTCCACCTCGCCTCCATTCTTTGACGCCGCAAAGAAGCCCGCACAATGACGAACGTCGTGACCCAGCAAGCCACAGTAATGGCAGAGGATTGGGAGCCTCTCGTACCTATAGGTAACCCACGTACGGCCCCCCTCCGAACCTGCTATAAAACCACCTCTCCGGATCGGTTTCGATATCGGTAGCGCAACCTTAACCCTCATAAAGAGGTTCTGCGTTTCATGTTTCTGCTTCCTCTCTACTTCCTCAACAACCCCAAGCCTCCTTCCCACCTCTGCCGCCACCTTTGGAGACACCATGTCAAAGGGAGCCCCCCAAATTTGAACCCATAGAGAGACCGTCTCAAATTTCACATTTTTGGCCGTCATACCTTTCTGCCACCTGAGTAACATTAGTGCTTGATTATCAAAAGACCACGGACCCCCTTTAAGCACCCTCTCCAAATCAAACTCCGTGTGAAATTTGAATTGGAAAAGGTTTGGACCAACTTCAATAATCTGAACACCATCGTGTAAACCCCACGCCTTCTTAATCGTATTATAAGCCGCCCTCTTATTGAACGGTTTGCACGTAAGGAATTTTCCAATTAAACTCTGTTCACAACTTTCGATTTCATCTTTCCTTTCTTCATCGGAAACCACTATAACTTCTTCCTCCTCCGTTGTAAGTTTCATATTCTCCAATCTATCAATCACCTCATCCGCCATCGCACCCAACAAAACAAAAGAAAAGACAGCCCCTTGGTACAGCCAAGGGAGGGAGTAAACTCGTTCAAAGACGAGAGAGAGAGCTCCTACCTAGAGGAGAATTTAGCCATTTTATTTTTCTTCTTCTTCTTCTGTTAAAATAGTTAATATCAAACCGCAAGTTTCTTTTCTTTTCTTTTTTCCGCTAATCATCAAACCGCAAGTTTGTAACGTTTTCTTTTCTACCAATTTGGATAGTTGAGATAAAGTATATGTGAAAATGTGTGGTACTTAAATGAAGTGATGAATTCTAAATCCAACTTAAAATAACAAATTAAGTACACGCTACACTCTTTCTCAAAAAAAAAGTACACACTACACTGCTAATAAATGAGCTTATTTGTTCTCTTAAATATTGAAAAGAAGACAAACAGAATATAATCAAGTTTCTTCTTCTTCTTCTTCTTCTTTTCTTTTTTTTTTTTTTTGGCATGTGGAAAAAAAATTGTATATATTGAGTTAACTTTTTTTTTTGCTGAATATATATATATTGGGTTAACTTGACCCTCGAAAACTGGGAAGGGTAATAAGATTTAGACAAGCATAATAGCTAGCGTGCATTTTACCTAGGCTAACCCAATATGGGCTAATTGGGCTATATTTTTGGGTTGGAAAAAAAAAAAAAAAAAATAGACAAGCTTAATAGCTAGCATACATCGTACATGTACCTAGTGGCTAGCTCGGTATGGGTTAATTGTTGAGATGGACATAAATCAAAGTATCAAACCAACCAAACGCAACACACACAAGTAACACAATACATTATTTATAGTATACGACCACAACCCTAAAGCCCTCTATATATATCCAACAAATACATGTCTGTGTCACAACTTTCTACAACCAAAACCTCCAAGAAGATCTTATCAAAAAAAAAAAAAAACCCTCCAAGAAGATCACTACAAGTACAAGATCTTCCCAAATTATTTCGCACACTTCCCAACCCAAAATGAATATTACAAAGGATTCTTTAATACTCTATCCATGACTGAAAAATAAGTTTTTTTTTTTTTTTTTTTCAATCATTATTTGAGTTGGGATGTATGAAACTAATGTATTCTTAAATAGTACTCCAAGTTGGGATTTTCTATTTACTAAATGAATGCTTATATGAGTTGGAATTTTCTTTTCCTACCCCAAGTGGATGCGAGGTAACATTTAACAATCTTGCCTAGGAAACATGAGCTTCTCAACATTAGGCACCATTTCCCCTCCCAAAATATAGCAAAAGTCTTCAATTTTGGATTTATGTCTAAAAACAAGTTTTATTTATTTATTTATTTAAGTGGTAAGGGATGGGGTTGGATCTTGGGTTGGACAAATTCATGATGCATCATGCAAGCATTAGATTTTTTTTTTTTTTTTTTTAATCTAATTGATGCTATTTTGTAGGGTTCAAAGAAATTTGCTACAAAAGAAAGAAAAATAAATAAATAAAAGAACTTTCATATTGTTATAAGCCAAGATGCACCTGTCCCACGAGGCTACTGACCTACTTTTGATGTTATTTTTAGGCATGTTGCAAGACACAGAAGATAATACTGGATCCTTGTTATTCTTTGTTGACTGCGACTGCAAAACAATCAGAGACCTTCATTTGCCTCAATTTAAAGCATTCCACCCATCCACCGACATTTTTTAATGTAGAGACAGTTGATGGGTGTTAATGCATTTACTACTCCTCTTGTCTCTTCTCCTCAACAACTTTGGAACCGACCCCACCTACCCAGGCCCATTAAAAAAAAAAAAAAAAAAAAAAAAAAAAAAAAAGGATACAGATGGAATTCAAGTCAGATTCATTTGTGATATCAGGATTGACATAAACTATTTCCCAAGATGTATACACATTGAATAAAATTAAATAACACAATTCAGATGTATACAAGTTAATTGTTGAGTTAAATAGCATGCCTCTAATTTTTTAATCAACCTGTTGAATTAAAAACTCAGTCTCACTTGCTCAATACTATCTTCATTGATTTAAAAATGTGCCATTAGAGTTTAGTTTGATTGCTACTAGAATTCATTCTCCCTTATGAGATCCCTTTAACACAACTGGTAAAGTCTCTTGTCATTTGAATAAAAACTGAAATTCAAACCTCACCTACACCAAAAACTAATTATTGTCTTAGTCTTATGATACAGTCTATTTATCGTACCTCTCATTAAAAAGTAATTAATAATTTTTCTTTTAAATCTTCCTTGTAAACTCAAAACTGTCGTGAGAATTGAGTAAAAACGAAGTAGCCTATCTTAAAGATTCATCAGAAACAGATATTTCATATTACTATATTAGTACTTCAGAAGAACAAACATGTGGAGCTTTTACCAAGAGCCTTGTAGAGTTATTGCTTAGTAGCATCGTCCAACTCTCCCCTGGAAAAGAACAAATCTCCTTCCCCCAATTATAACGAAAATAAAAACTGCGGAGCTTTTGGTAAGAATTGTTAATCCAGGACCATTATAGAAGATAGTTGAACATTTTAGACCAATAACAAGGAATTAATTACATCTAACATTAAGCCACTCGTATGAAGACTAGTATGCATACATCAAATTAAGAATCACTATAGTCTCAACTCTGAAACCTCTCTTTCCAAATCCAAATCTCAATGCAGAAAAGCTTCTGACCACATTGAAAGCTTGCCAGCTTGGTAATTGTTGACTAGAATGACCAAAATATTGCCATTCACTATATCATCCCCTTAACTAGAACCTCTCATGAGGAGCGCTACCACACATCCCAATATAGCACCTGCAACAACCTACAGAAATACCAACAGAACAATATTCTTTTAGAGTTATATCATTAGTATAACAAGTTTTTAGTCATTTTGATCAAGGAAAAAAAATCACACAAAAACAAACAGATCATTCACTCTCAAGTCTCATGTTTCAAACCATGAGATTGAGCATGCAAATGGTGTGTGTATGATCAACTTTAAGGACGAATGACTTCAAATAGAACATTTATGCCTTGACTATCAAAAGGAATTCTGGCAACCTTTTTGTCTTCAACAAAAAATGCAATTGCACTATGGACGTAAAAGGAACAAGTACCAGGCTACCAGCTACAGCTATGAAGAGGTTAAAACAGGCCATTTTGTTGGCGTGAGAACTACATTATCAGCTTCACTTGTTCCCATTAGAATGGACATATAATAGACACCTCTTGAGATCAATAGACTTTGCAAGGCAAAACATTGATTCTCAAAGTAGCTTCCTACCACTAATATGATTATAATTGAAGCAACAACTTCGAGAAAAAAATAGATCAATAGCTGCAAGAGTAAATAAATAGGTTTTCATCCATTGAGAAAATATTATAAAAAAATAAATAAAAAATAAAAAGGAATAAAACAATTTTTTTTTTTAATTATTTTCACCTAAGGTATTAATACATTAACATCAATGGTAAGTTTTGTCACTTATGTCAAAGAAATTAAATAGGTAAGATCTCCATGCCTTGAGAAGTATAGAACATCATAACAAGATCTTTCTTTAACGGTATTTTGATCTATGGAGAAGTATAGAATACAAGATCTTTCTGTGTTATAGTCTTATAGAATACAAAGTGTAATGAGTCTTAGCATTTGCACCACCAAAGGTGGACTTCCCTCTTTAGAATAGACAAACTTCAAACCATTTTCCCGCCCCTTTTTGTTTTTCATTATAGAAATTTCAATCCATATGCTAATAATATTCTGATCATTTGATCAAGCATTCAAGTCTATGTATTTGACATGAGGACAACAGAAACAATTATATCTGTATAAATAATTAAATATAGACCAAAGAAGAGCAACAGACCTGAAGCGGGGTATGACCAAGTGAATCTCGTAAAGGTCTAACATTAGAGACAGGGTGTTCAGGAGGCAGCTCACACACAATTTGATTTAGTAACTGAAATAAGCAACATACAAAATAAAATTAGCAAGGTTCCATAACAAAAACTAGCGCCAAATGCCATTATGCAAAACAAAAGAAACAGGGTAATATAGAGCCAATGATAAACATGACTGATGTTGATATAATCCAAAGGTATCCAACAATATGTAACAAATTCCTCTTTATTTATTGCTAAGGCAATATAGACTATATGCAAGTAACAAAGTACGCTGCTAGCAATATATGATCTTACTTCAGCTTGGCGACCAGCATGAAGTCTAACTCCAGTAGCATCATACATTACCTGCAAGGAGCCATCAATATTAATCTAGGCAGCCCAATCCCATGTAAGTTTATAGATATTGATAATAAAATAGGGATACAAACTAAAACAAGGAATGTTGTTATACAATGATTAATTGGACAAAATAACCAGAAGCTCCAGTCCCAAGGAGTCCACATGATAGCTAATAAATTTTCTTGAAGAATAATAGGCAACCATTCAATTTTTATACGAGGCTAATCAGTGACACCTAAATGATGTAAGTCCCTTATGCAAGTAAAAGCAACCACTTCACAAGTTTAGCATTGAACCTAGTACCATAAATAAATCCTTCTGTGAAAAACTTGATAGATGCTCCATAAAAAGGACTTCAATAACCCAAAAACCTAATAGAAGTTCTTCATTCATGGTACCAGCAGTAAACTCTGACATAATAATAACAAAAAATAAATTACAAAAAGTAATAGTAAACTGCCTTACTTTCACTGCAAGCTTTTTGTACACGTGGGCAAAGACTAAAGTAATCATAAGTGAGCATGCTGACACAAACAAAAGAATGAACAAGACCTGGTTAACAAGTACATACAACGCATGCCAAGACCACCGCAACAGCAAATGCTGGTCCTCCCATTCCTTCTTGCAAGCCAATAGCAACTGCAAGAGATGTTACAGTTGCTGAATGTGACGAGGGCATTCCACCTGACCCAAGCATCCTTCGAGAATCCCATCTCTTTTCCTTGTACCTGCACATCTAGGATGATACCTTGAAAGATTAGGCAAAAATTCATTCATGATATGGGGAAATAAGCAAAAAAAAAAAAAAAAAAACTAGTACAAATTAAAATTCACAAACAGCATTTCATTTATTAATTATTATCAATTAAAATGGTACATGTGTAAACAGGATGTGTACATAATAAAATACACCAACATTAAGCACAAAATGAACAACTATCAAGCATCTCAAACATGTTAGCAAAAGTGTAAAGAGGAACGACTCATCCACCCAAATAAAGATTTGAGGAAGGAAAGGTTGAGATCTATTACAGACTTTTCACATCCTTTAAAGGTCCTAACATTTCTCTCACACCACAAGAGATAGTGAGGGATCGCGATCCAAATCACACTATTGTTGCACTACAACCAAACTTGCCTTGTCAACTTGCAAAAAGCTCCAAACACACCCCTCGACATAACCCACAAGACCCCAAATAAAATGAACACCATACTCCAAAGCTCTTGAGCAACAAGTCATTGAAGAAGCAGATGTTTTATAGTTTTCCCAGCCAACTTATACATGACTTATACATGCAACACAATTACCTGCCGCCTCCATCAATAGTAGGATTTTCCTCAAAGCCACGGTCCAAAGAAAAAATGTCACCTTAGTTGGGACTTTAGGCTTCCACAAACTTTTCCACAGGAAGGAAGACCAGGTTGAAGGATTTAATAGTTTATAAAGGATTTGACTTCAAACATGTTCCTTGAAGATGGATTCCAACAAAGTGTATCAAGTCTATTACAGCTCATCGGACTGGAATAAATGAGATCCATGAAAGTTACCACGGATTCCAGCTCCCAATCCTGAATTGTTCTGACAAAATTGATGTCCCAGTGATGGGTCTCCCCATAAATGATTAAATGGTCCAGCACTTATGCCTCTGTATCATGTGCTATTCAAAATAATTCTGGGAATCTCTCCCTCAACGGCTGCCCCCTACTTCATGGTTCAAATCTCACCTCCCTCTCCCCCACTATCTACCTATCAGAAAAAAGCTATCCCATCCTGCCATTGTGTGAGGCTCACCACATTCAGCCCTTGAAACCATTTGAACACTAACCCCCACACTCTGCCGTATTTTTGGTCCACCACCCTCTGCCTAAAGCCTCACTTTTTCTAGCACTTATACCCAACTTATATTTTAAGCAAAATAAGCCAATGACAAGAAGCTATTCCAAACGGACCACAGAGAGTTCAAATATCAGTTTTCACCAAAATTCCTATATAATCCAGGAAAACAAAGATTGCCCACTAACACCCACCAAGAATGTACTAATACACAAGAATTAAAACCGAGGTTCCCCCTTACTTTCTTAGGATCCAAACTATTCCTCTGCCGAGAGAGTGACCAAATTTCAGTGACAACTGAGAACCCAAATATTTACTAAATTTGTATATAATCTAGCAAAAGCAAGAATCCCCATTAACACCCACCCACACACAAAGCAATACACAACAATCAATAAAGGGTTTATTTTTTGTCTTTCCCTTGATTTTTTGAGGACCCAAACTATTCCTCTACACACAGAGAGGCTCCAAATTCAGTGAGAGGCTAGATATTGACTAAAAATCTTAGATAATCCAACAAAACTGCAAAAGAGAAAGTACCCATGAAGACAAACAAACAAAGCAATCTACAGTAGTAATAAAAAATGGGTTTTTTTTTTTTTTTTTTTCAATTTCCCTTTTTTCTTTTCAATTACTTTTTTGAGGACCCAATTATGGTTGTACAGAAAAAAATTGGGAGAGAGAGAGAGGGTATCAGTATTACCAGGTGGTGAAGAGCTTGAGAAACTGGGCGAGAGCGCAGGAGAGGAAAGCGGTGAGGAGAGGAAGGTTGGAGGGGATCATGGACGGCTCCGATCTGACTCTCGAAGACGCATCTGCGGCTGTCATCACTTCGTCCATTTCCAACCAAAAAAAAAAAAACACACAGAGAGACAGAGACAGAGACAGAGACAGAGACAAAATAATTACAGTTGGATGAAAATGTTAATGTGAGAGAGAAAAAGGTGTTGTTTTTGCAAAGCAAACTCAGCAAAGAGAGAGAATAAACTAATCGAAATTGGCAAAGAAAGATGCAGAACTCCGAAGGGTTTATTGGTGGAGCCGCGTCAGATAGTGCGTCGCCAAGAGGGTTTCCAGTTGGAGACGCATAAATTGTTCGTGATTCGTCAACATTTATCTTATTATTATTTTATCAACCAAAAAAAGAAAAAAAAAAACATATCTTATTATTATTTTTTAAGATCGTGATTCCTTACAACGTCAATAACTTTATCACAGTTCACACCACATGGTCCATTTCTCTTTCTTGTCCGCATTTCCTTTTCGTTTTTAAATTTGGAAAAGCCGAAATCTTAAGACATAATTAAAGTAAAGGGTCATGTCCCATCAACAGAAAAGAAAAGGTTAGTGTTGACGGGTACACAAACAACTGTTAATATACCATTTTAAAAAAATTTTAACACAATTTTTTCAATAAAAGTAATGAATATTTGAACTCAGCTTGACAATAAAAGTAAAATGTTCAAGTTCGAGCGTAGTATCAAGCTTAAACTTAAGCTCAATATCAAACATTTGTGCTTAAGATCTACCATAAGTACATTATCAAGCTCATTTGGTTTGGACAAATGGTTTTAATTCTCAATTAATTGAAGTCTTATTACCTGTTTAGGAATAGTTTATAAGCTAGCTTTCTGCTTTTTAAAACCTCACTTTTTCATTTTCTTTTTTTCTCACTTTTAAAGAATAAAAATATATTTTAGCACACTTTTAGGGAAAAAAAAATCAGCAAAAAACTAAATAAGTTGTTCCTAAACGAATAAAGTAAGACACAAGTTTATATGTCAAACCATATCAAACTTATTACCAAATTCATAAATAAGTATAGGCTTAGCTTACTTTTTATCAAGTCATATTATTCATGAGTCCATTCATGAACTTTTTTTGAGAGAGGCTTGGGCTCGGCTCGTTTATTTGTTTGTTTATAAACTAACAAATATGAACAAGTTTTTTATTAAACTAAGTTCAAGTTTTATAAACAATTTAGTTCATTTATAGCCTATTGGGAGTAAGAAATGCCTCAACATCTTCCAATAATTGGCTCACAACAAAAAAAAGTAGAAGATTCACAACTCTTAATTCCCACTTTGGCTAGCAAATCAGCCAGATGGTTTCCTTCATGGTGGGTGTGATAGAATTGTGCCTCCACAAAAAACCGAAGTAGCAACCAGTGGTCAAAATCCAGGATATTGTAAGGGTGACAATTTAAACCCAAGTTAGTAGTACAATTGGTGGTGAGAAGATCCCCCCAACAACTTTGGCATCTAATTCTACACTAATTTACATTTTGACATGTAATTCTACACTAATTTTGGAAATTTCAAAGTTAAATGCTAAACTGAGTTCATCTCTGAGGGCCAAAAATTATGCCATAATAAAAGAGAACTTGTGAGGCCAATATTTTTAAAAAACATTTAACTCAGGTTCTCTATACCTCCAGCAGTAGCAAGCCGTGAGTTTCATAAAATAGATCTATATGTGTTCAGTTTATGAAATCTTGTCAGAGGAGGTTTCTTAGTTCATAGTAATTCTAAGAATGCTCCCTTATAGGAGGAAGTTAGTATAAAAAGTGGAACTTATTGGTTAAGGTTTTGAATTTTTCAAAGATGGTTTTTTTCTTCAAAAGGTTGGCCCTAAAAAACAGTTTTCTTTCAAGTTGACTAGATTTATCCATGATTTTGAAACCAAACCTTTCAAAAAACCAAAAAAATCAGAGGTTCAAAATTTTTGAGGTTGGAACAAGGTTCAATCAAAGTTAAACCGTGACGTGTTATTTAATTAATTCTTTTTTAATTTGATACTTAAATTGTATTTATATATATTAATTTCTCCTTTCCTACCAACAAAATGTGTGTGGCCCAATGTTTTGGGCTTTGGACATGCTTATTTCCTTGTTGGGAGCAAGTTCAAGCCTAGACTCATCCATTTTAGTAGCCAACCACCGCTAATGCTGCAACTGGTCGCCAGTCATGAATTTTTTAATCTAAACTTCTCTCCCCTTAAAAAAAAAAAAAAAAAAGGTTTTCATATCATTTTCAAGAATGCAACAAAATACTTGAAAATGTTTTTTAAATCATTTTTAAGAATGCAACCAAACACTTGAAAATATCTAATATTCCTTAAAATAATTTACGGATAGGAAATATTTTTCATCGAAACAAATGAAACTCTAGACATAACGTAAATTGGTGTCTTGGAAAAATAATAAAGATCAATCATCATGGAGCGGATTTATAGATTGAAAATCTACAGTATCCATCAAAAAAAAAAAAAAAGAAGACATAAGGTAGAAGTAGGGGTGTTTGCTGTGCGATGTGGTGTTGTTTTGGCAATTTTTAGCACTGTACTTTGCAATGGGGTTTAGCCAAAACCATAATTGCGCCGCACCTCATTTTTGCAGTCATATGTGCGGTGCGGTTTAGAGTTTAGCCAAAAACCATAACCGTACCGTACCTCATTTATGTGGTCACATATGTGGTGCGGTGCAGTGTATAAGATGTGATTTGAAACCGGTATATTTTCCAATTTTTGGGCATTTTCTGCCTAGCCCAAAACTATTTTTTTCCCTTTGTGTTGGGTTAAATTTTAAACTATTGAGCAATTTTTCTTTATTTTGGGTTGACTTTTCTAATTAACACTTGCTAGGATTATTAAACTTTTTTTTTTTTGAAAACTAGGGTCATTAAACTATTAATAATATATGTAATATTAAAAAAATAAATATATTAATATATAGAAAGGGTGCCATGCGCGGTTTCCTTTTATAAAACCGCAAATTGCACTACATTATGTAGTGTTGTGCATTGTTACTTGTAATGCAGTGTGATTATATCATTTTGCAAGCAGTTTTGGTGCAATTTTTGCGGTTTGGTGAACACACCTAAGTAGAAAAATTACAGATTATCATGGAATGGACACAAATTTTAAAAAAATTGAGGGTCCTATTAACAAGTACTCTTAGAGTATTTGTTAAATGACCATTTTAGAAAAATTTTGATACTACTTTCATGAAAAACCTAAATATTTAAAAAAAAATTCAGTTGATTTTTCATTTTCTTACAAAAAAAATTTCTAATATATATATATATATATATTTAAAAAAAAAAAAATAACATCCTTAAAACATCAAATAACTTAACTCAAAAATCAATTATGGACCCAATAAATGCCCGGCCCTGTAAGCCCAAAACCTCTATCCCCATACTCCTATTTCTTTTTAAGTGGCCCTTCGTTTATTTTTCTCGCTCTTAAACCCTAAACCCTCCTGTACTCATCTAGCGGTGAAGACTAGAAGGTATGGAGATCTATGAATCTCTCTCTCTCCCTATTTTTTCGTCTTTCTGGTCTCTGAGAAAGTTTAGGAAAAAGAAAGTAATCTATATTGTATTGTGTTTTTTGTATTTTCTGTTTATGTTGTGTTCAGTTTGGTTGCATAGAAAGTGTGGGAATAGAACGAAATCACACATTTTGGGCTCTGGGTTATAATGTATTAGATATTTCTTGACTTGGGTTTTTCATTTTCTGAGAAAAAATATCATTTTTCTGGGCAGCTAAATGATGGGGTTTCACCATTTTGAAATTGAATAGAATCTGCTTCTATGACTGACTGTGAATCTGTAATCTACTTGATATGAGTGTGAGTTTTAAATATCCTTTTAAGTAGAAAATGAAGTTGGGAAAACAAGTAAGAGTTGCCTGTTCGATTAAGAAAATTTGGATTTACTTCATGTGCTGACTAATAAAATGAGGGCATTTCGTGTCTACTGGAAACAAATAAGTTTTTTTTTTGGTAATCTATGTGTATTCTATTATGTTCATCTCGAGTTTCTTTTTTGTAGTTTTGTTGGTTTTCTATCGTTAACATGAATTCCATTCTTCTGAATTCATTGTTTATATACTTACATTTATATATATGGCTTCTAGTTGGATTTCCGGTTCCTGCTTATGATGGAAGGGTTGGTTGAACACTTTCATTTGATTTTCTGACTTTAACTATACTGAAATTGCAGGAACATGAATTTCAACAATGTTAAAGTTCCCAAGGTTCCAGGTGGTGGCGCAGCTTCTACTTTGCTTAAGTTGGGACTTCTTGGTGGGGTTGGCGTGTACGCAGCTGCCAACAGTCTCTATAATGTTGACGGAGGGCATCGAGCAATTGTGTTCAACCGTATAGGTGGTGTCAAAGATCAGGTCAATATGTTGCAATAGCTTTCTTGTACTCTAGGAATTGACTATTCACATCAGAACTGATTAACTTAAAATGTTTTGAAATGTCAATGTCAGCTAGTCATTTTGTATTAATTTAAGCAATTTTCTTTTGAGAATCAAGACAATTTTGCATCCACTGGAGCTTAAAATTGGATGCTCAAGTCAAATCAAATGTGATCTATAACATAGTGATGGCTTTATAATGTGATTGTTGAGCCCGGATAAAACTATTTTGTTCTCTTACCTTCATGAAATTCATATACCTTCCATCATTGTATATGTATATTTTCCCTTATTTTTCCAAATTTCTGGGTCTTAAATTCTGGTTATGCAGGTTTATGTTGAAGGGACACACATTATCATTCCATGGTTTGAGAGGCCAATCATCTATGATGTCCGTGCACGACCCCATCTAGTGGAGAGTACTTCAGGAAGCCGTGACCTCCAGATGGTAAATGCCTTTCTTGTTTCTGTTACAGAGAATTGCTCCAACTCTGTTGTTGATTAAATTCCCTCATGTTATGCATTCACGGCTGTGGTTTCCATAATTTACCCTCTTCTCTTAACCATTTGTATAATTTCTTTCTTCATTTTTCTTGATTTCATATATAAATTTAAGTTGGGGCATAAATGCTTTATTGTTCAGGATATTTTTAGCCATTCCTATCCAAAAAAATAAAAAATAAAAATTGAAAACATTGGAGTAGATCTACCCCAGGGGAATTAGTTATGTGTCATGAGAAACTGCAGGAATTCTATTCTTGTTGTTTTAAACTAAGTATTGAGGTGCCTCCTGTCATTTTTTCTTTCCAGTATGCTTAAAAGAAAGAATTACTGAGATTTTACTCTCTCTCTCTCTCTCTACGCATTGGATTTTCTTTTCCCTTTGCCTATCATTTTTTGTATGAATGTCTGCAATTATTTGAGTGTGCTTTGTTTTTGCCCCTTTGGGAGATCCGATTGACATTGGCTATAAGCATTGTTTTAGCTTTATATAATGTTAAGAACAAACTTCCTAAGTGAACAATGACCATGGGAACTAACTAGGTTTGCTTCACTGCAATATGAAAATAACTATATCATGACTATCTTTTCAGTTAAAAAAAAGGTTACAGGTTGAACACTTTGGGATATCATAGAGCTTGAAATGTGATTTTATCAAGCACTTAAATATAGCAACTGATATCACTCATAAGGTCTCAGTATCGATGCTATGTGATTTTTGTAGACTGTGTCATGATGAATCTTGTACATTACTTATCATGTTTCAATTATTTCTCCATTTGTATAGAAGATGTTAATTGCCAATATTGTAATGAATTCTAAGAACCCTTATTTGCTAGATCTTATTTTGTTTTTGTGAATTATTTTTCGAGGAGTTCGTTGAAATTATTTTTCATCAGTACTGGAAAAATGAGGGTGATGTTGCACTTAGATGCCTATATTACCATGATGTTATTTTTTCAGACATTGACTCACCATTTAGAGTGTGGATACCATTGTCTAAAACCATGTACCCAAAAGTTTGAAATTTTTATGTAAACCTCTTGTAGCACCTCTAGGAAACTTTTTGTATTCCTGATCCTTTGTGATTGTTCTGATGTTTGTTTTTTTCTTCTCTCTCTTTCTTCCACGGATTTTTTCTGGATGTTAATGCTTACTTTGCCTTAATGATGTATTATGGATAGTATCAAGTTATGGGGTTGGTTGTCACACTTGTCAATTCTTCTAGTGATGTTTGAATCCTGTATGGGTTCTAGACTTGCCTCCCTGTATGTCTTGTAGTTTGTTTACTGCTTCAGTAATCTCAAAAAGTTAAAGAGTTAACACGAATTTGTTGATCTCCACTCCCCCCCCTCCCCCCCCCCCCCCCACCCCCCACCAAAGAGAGAGAGAGAGAGAAGATGAGATGCGCTCTTCTCCTCAGCTCCTCCCTATTTTTTGTGGAGTTTTCTGTACTCACATACAGATACAGTTGAAGCAGTTCTATGCCCAAAAATGCCTTCATGGTTAAGGCTGAAGAGTTTATATAGGATGTTGATGTTCTGATGGCTGTTATAATATTGTTTCTGCAAGGTTAAATTTGTGTGCTCAAATTTAATACTTGTGTGATCACAATCTGTCATATATTCTGATTTTTACATAACATGTATCTTGGTTTCACTTTATAGGTGAAAATCGGTCTTCGAGTTCTTACCCGTCCTGTGCCAAATCAGTTACCTACAATTTATCGAACCCTTGGTGAGAATTTTAATGAAAGGGTCCTGCCTTCAATTATTCATGAAACTCTGAAAGCTGTGGTTGCAAGGTATAATGCCAGCCAGCTCATTACTCAGAGAGAGGTTAGCAGCAAGGCCTATACTTTTTCACAGTTTGATTTTGCACTCCAATTCTTTATTTAAATACTGAAAGTAGTGAAAATCACCAATGGTTTGGACTTCATTTTGCATCCTTCCTGGTTAGGATTAAGTTCAATGGGCAATGGAAAGTGTTTGTGCAGATGTTCTGTTTTGCATATTTTTATCATATGGATCATTTGCTTAATCCTGATGCTTCTGACCTTTTCTTTCTAGGCTGTTAGTAGGGAAATACGGGAAGTTTTAGTAGCTCGAGCAGCCAAATTCAATATTGCACTGGATGATGTGTCAATTACGAGTTTAACTTTCGGGAAGGAATTTACAGCTGCTATTGAAGCCAAACAGGTAGCTGCACAAGAAGCTGAGAGGGCTAAATTTATTGTGGAGAAGGCTGAACAAGACAAGAGAAGTGCTATTATCAGAGCTCAGGTAACATAGAACAAATTCTTAATCCTCAAATTTAGATACTGATATTAAATTGGATTTATGTTACTGCATACCTGTGTTTGCTCTTAACTGTTTATGAACCTTTTATAGAAAGAACTTGGTGTTTTCCCTGCTCAACATTTTTGCCCATGATATCATTGCTAGTAGAACTAATTTGGAAATATGGCAGTGGGAAATAGTGTGGGAAAAACGGGAATCATGTCATTGCTAATCTGTAATTTTTTTATTAAGTGTCATTGCTAATCTGTAATTAAAAAGCATTGGTGTCTTTTATGGATTTAGTGTTGCATTCTGGATGATGTAAATGTCTCACTTAATTTTCTTCTCCCGCCAATATTAGGGTGAAGCCAAGAGTGCCCAGCTGATTGGTCAAGCTATCGCCAACAATCCAGCATTTACCACTTTAAGGAAGATCGAAGCTGCGAGAGAAATTGCTCATACTGTCTCAAATTCAGCCAACAAAGTTTTCCTTGATTCAAGTGATCTGTTGCTGAACCTTCAAGAGATGAATTTAGATCCCAAGGGGAAGAAATAGGCATTTCAGGTTGCAATAATAGTATCATCCCTATCTTTTTGTTTGTCACCTGATCAACTGTGTAGATATTTCCTCAAAAAGTGAGATGTCAACAAATTAAATGGCTATTTTGCTTTAATGGACCATGTGAAACAATGAATTCTGTTGGCTCATCAAATTGCCAGCAACAGATAGCCACATCTCCTTTCGGATCTCTTGGAAATGTTTTCCTTGAGAAACACTAAATTGTTGCATTCTTTATGAATGTCTCTATGGACCAAGTCTCTTTGTTTTGTCATAAAACAGCAGTTATATTTAAATTTTTACACCTTTTTCTTCTCTGAATTCCTTTGTTTGCTGGATATTGCATATATTTTGATGATCGAACAGTTTACTCAACTATTTGATGCGCCAGATGTCTAGATTTCGGTTACTTATAATAATAATAATAAAAAGCAGGTGTAGATTTCATGAATAATTTATACAAGATCAGCATCAAGTATATTTGTTTGTAGCTTAAACTTTTGTTTCCTTTTGAGTGGCATGTGAATCACGTGGTGGATTTAAAGTATAACCTCCAGATTGAGTCTGGATTTGTGGACCAGCAGTGTGTTGGACTGCAATTTGCAATTCATGTGTTTGCAAGCATGTTACTATGACAATTGGAGAATGTGCCCTGGGCACAATTTAGGCCTTTTCTTTTTCTATGGATGAAACTGTAGGTGAAGTATACACAGAATATAATCCCAGGTCAAGTGGTGCTGTTGGCCAGTGGCCAGAGTGGATGCCCCATTGATCCAATACCAACAAGTGACCCATATTTGGCCATTTGCCTTTTGCCTTATCCTAATCTAGCTTACTTGTATATAACTCTTAAATTGCTCTTATGTTTTTGCAGTAATGTTGTTCAATGACATGGGTGGTCTGAAGTCTGAAATTGGCTGGACTGGATGGACGGTGTTTGTAATACACCTCTGGTTCAAACAAATAGTTGCCCTATAGCTTTTTAGTAATCAGGCTCATGTGTTGCTTTGGTAAATGAGAAGGTGGAAATGGTTGGTCCAATTGAGAGAAGGATTACTGAAGTCAGACTCGTTTACAATGTACCTGGTGAAATTGTGAGGATGGCTTTGGGTTGGCCCCAAGGATTATATGATAATAATGCTCGAGCCCACCCTGATTATATGATCTGCCTAAAGTTATGGTAATTGTGGAACTTTTGATTAAGTTCATTGAGATGTTTTATCATTTAATCAGATACATGTGACTGAATACCCAACCTTAGGAAAAAATTCTTTGGTAAATTAGCATTTAGCAATAACTTCTTAAATACAAATAATTAGTACAAGAACCACACATGAAATGCTATGTTATCTTCACTCATCTAAGATGCAGGAACAAAGATCCAGAGCTCAAGTACCAATCCATTCAGTAAAATTTAGTCTAAATGATGAATTTTATTTTCATAAGCTAGATTAGAGTTCATTATTTGAGAAAGGAAGGTTTTAAAATGTAGAACACCCCATTATGCTGCTTAATATTCCTGTCTGAAATGTCAACAAATATAAGATGCATTTTATTATATAAGCGTATCAAGCCATGATTATATGTAAGAAAAAAGGTTGGGTGTTAAGTATGTAGAGCATTCTAGCTCATGTAAAATAGCATAAAGCCTAAAATATAGACAACGAATCCCAAAAATCATCCATATCAAATTATGAACAGGATATGCAAAATGGAATTTTGCTATGTGTTTGTGCAAATATACAAGTCTTGTAGTTGATGAAAAAAAAATTTTATTTTTATTATTTATTATTATTTCTTTGCACTTCTCGGGAGTGAATTGTATATGAAAAAAGAAACATGATTAAACAATTAAGGAAATGTGATGTTTTAATCAAAATAGAATATAAAATATGTAATCAGACATTGTTGTTTTTAAGAATGGTTATCTAAAATACAAAAAATAGATTTTTATTCTAAAAGAAACAGTAAATTTTGTATAAGTGGAAAGGGGAAGGAAAGTTCCAAAATATACCCAACTGCCAACTTTAAGGTATATTAGAGGATTAAATAACTTGCTGAGATTCACATGAAACTGAAAGGGCCTGCCACATGCCATTATGTGCTGCTCACCCATGTGAATATCTGTACCTAAATGGAAAGGTAGTGTCCTCGTGTATCAAAAAAAAAAAAAAAAGGTATTGTCCTCGGATACAGAGACTCATGTCCTTGAAGCCCCTTGTTTCATTTGGTTTTTGAAGCCAAAGGGTGTGAAAGGAACTGCTGCCTTTTGGAAACAACATATCTCAAGAGAAATGGTGTTGGCTATATCCTAGTGTCAGTCAGTATACAAACCTTATCTTGTTCCGGGGAAAACACCATGTATTTTCCTTCTCACATCAGTGTGAACCTCATATTTGTAAGGTCTATCCTCATGTAAGAGAGAGAGGGGATGCATACACCGAAAACACCTAATACCACCTACTTATTCAGAGCCCTTAAGGTTTTATTTATAAATAAGAAAAGTTTTAAGATAGAAAATAATGAAAAATGTAGGACATATCACATATCTCACCATATAATGGTGCTTTCAATCATACTGTCCTATATTTATGAGAGGTCCCTAATGCAGTTCCCATTGCAACAATGAAAGTGGTCCTAAATCCTTGATATTAAAGCTAATATGATGTCTTCAATCCGTTTTTCAATTAGCGAGATGGTTAAAAGTGGTCCTAGGGTGTTTAAGCTGATAAGTGGCCCTGAAGTTTTAAAAGCTATATTCTCAAAGAAGAAAATAAAAAACAAATGGACAAATTACAAATTACACCCTTAAAGTTTGGGAGTGTGTAAATTTTACACTTTAGAGTTTTAGAATTTGGATTTTACCCTCTGAAATTTGGGAGTTTTTGGATTTTACATCCTGAGATTTAAAATTTTGGATTTTACCTTCTAAAGTTTGAGAGTGTTTGGATTTTATTTACACCTCTAAATTCTGAAATTTCAGGATGTAAAATTCAAACACTGCTAAACTTTAAGGGTATAATTTATAATTTACTAAAAATAAATTATAAAGCTGTTAGAGATAAGTTTAAAACTATCAAATTATCAAAGAAAAAAAGAGTCATTTGTTCCTTCTTGGGGTCGATTTTGGAGTGGCAAATGGAAAATGAAGTTGTGCCAATCAACCTGGATTTGAAATGAAGAGAGTTGAGCCCACTATTCAGTTTAACGCAAAATCAACGATGAATAATTCGTATCTTTATTTAGTCACAAATAATAAAATGGAGAGAGAGAGAGAGAGGTATTTGTTCTAAAACATACACACAAAGCATTAAGATTAACTGCTTCTTATATTAAAAGATTAGGATTAAGTTGGAGAATAAGTATAATTGGTGGGTAGATAAATTTGATTAATGCATGAATTGTTGACAAGATTTTATAGCAGGTCTAGAACATGCCTAATCTCTCTAAAATAAGAATCGAAGTTTTTTGGTTGCTGGATATTTTAAAGAATGACAACCTTGAGCTCTGTTCTAATTTAGATATTAGGGCAACCTAGTTTTGCAATGATTTCAGGTAATTTGTTGACTAAATTTTCTTTGTCATGTGGGAAACTACTTCTAAGAGACTGGTTAAATTAAAATGGGAATATGTCAATAGGCATTTATTGAAGCCAACATGCTTCTCATGGCTTAAGAGCAATTCAACCGAGATTTCATTTAAATAAAGCAGATCAGTCTTATGTTTTTTCAAGTGTTTGTGGCCAACGCATAAACTTGTTTATGGGCTCATAGACATTACTAGTGTTCTCAACCTGCTTTGCAAAATTTACCACTTGAACACATAGTTAAGCCCGAAATAGACCTGCTTTTTACCCTCTTTATCACACTCCTTTAATTTCTCCATTGAATTACATGGGCTTGGCCATGTTCGAGGATGAAATAATACAAATAACGATAATGTGCCTAAAAAGAATTGGATCTTTAGAAAAAATGAGCATCAACATTCTTGAACTTTTTCTCAAACTATTTTTTTTTTTTAAATAAAAGTATACTTTTGGCCCTTTAAAGATTAAATTTGGTTTCATTTTTGTCATTTACTTTTCAAAAATTTTATTTTAACCCTTTATGTTTAATTATATTTTCATATTAGTCATGTTGTTCATTTTTATTAGTAATCTAGTGACACGTGACAATATATAGGTGATGTATCTTAATGAATAACACTTATTTAGAATCTAACAAATGGTTTTCTAACAATAATGGACTTGCGTGGGTGATGCATATTAATGGATGTCACTTATTTAGTATTTAATGATCAAATTGCTAACAAATTTAGACTTATATGGACTATGTGTCTTAATATATGACATTTATTTGACACTTATGGCTTAACGATCTAAATTATTAACATAATAGACAACAAAACCAATATAAAAACAGATCAAAGACAAAAGTCCAATATAAAAAATTTGAAATAAATAGTGAAAATGAAAACAGCTCCTAACTTTAAAAAGTTTATATTACACTTATTTTTATTAATAATGAATTTGATCCACAAGCAAAATAAAATTCAAGTTTTGTTGTTTGCATCCCCCTATCCATTTCCCAATATTTTAATGAATTCGGTCTAACTGCAAATCAGCAATTCAGCAAAATTAATTATCTTGAAATCTTAACTTTTGTGGTTTAAAAGACTTATGTATAGTAATAACCATTAAGTGCTTAAATTATCAACCAGATTTCCACCAAAAAAAAAATTGTCAACCAGATAGTGAAGCCTGACCGCAAAACCCACAGAGAGAGAGAGAGAGAGAGAGAGATTACACTATTTCTCTCATTCATGGCCTCGTGGTTGCTTGACATTTGTGAGGATCATGAATATGATGGATTAACAGGGTCCCTCTCAGTACCGAAAACTTTCGAAGCTATCTTCAAAATATTTTTGACTCGGTGAATCTGATGAGGTGGCCCGAAGTTTCCTCTGTCCCAGTATTGTCTGCCTATTCATGCTGCTGTACCTGCAGCCTGATTGGAAAATATCGAAATTTTCTTTTTTATCCTTAAAATACAAAAAATAAAAAAATACAAAAAAAATTATAAAAAAAAAAAACTTTATTTTTGAGAACCTGTGTGTGTTTTTGGGAACAAGATTATAAGCAAATATTTTGTTTTTATAATTTTGTTTTTTTAGTTTTTACCTACAGTTTCTAAAATTTCACTTTTTTAAAAATTAAATATACTTTAGCATATTTTTAACAAAAATTAAATAAATTGTTTTCAAACAGATATATGTGAAGTAAGTTTGGCTTTCGTTTATTTATTTATTTTTATTTTTTGCTTTTTATTTTTTTTTCAAATAATATAATTTTTAACTTTTTTAAAAAAAAGTTAGTTTTAGTTTTTCACTTTTTGTTGTATTTTTAACATAAAAGTTATAAAAAAAAAAAAAAAACTATATCTTTCGATAAATACTATACATATAAGCTACCAAAAAAAGAAAAAAAAAATTGATACCAAAATGTTTATATGCAATCTAAAGGCTTTTTTTTTTTTTTAGTTTAGTAATTATTGGAACAATGAGAGTTTAGAGTTCAAATCACAAATATTAGTCACTAAAAAGTTTTATAGTTGAATAATATGTCCTGCTTTCTATATTCATTATTTATTGAGTAATGCTTTAGACACAAACTATTTTACAACATTTTTACAAACTGCTGATGTGACTTTAATAATTTTCAAATAATCATTGATAAACATAAATGTGATGTTAGTGGTGGACTCATATTAGAACTAATAAAAATTTGTCACATCAATAATTTGTAAAAATATTGTAAAATAGTTTGTCACTGTAGCATTACTCTTATTTATTTACCAAAAATAAAATTTTGAACAAATTAAAATTTTAATGGTTTCTATTTAATATAGGTAAAGATTCAATATTAAGTTCTTTATTCAACAATAAGAATTTATCTTTAGAATTTGATAAGAATGTTTACTTTTTTTCTCATTGAAACAAACATACTAGAGTGGGATTTCTATATCATATTAAAACAAATATATACAATAAACATATTTAATTATTATTGTTAAGTGAATTTTAATTATTATTGCTTATAAAATTTTTATCAATTAGTTTATGTCTTTACTCTGTGCCATTCTTTTATTTAACAATTCAGCTCAATTTTGACAACTATTAGTTTTTTTGTAATTATGTTAAGAAAATTTTTGTTTTATTAACATTTTCTTTTGTTTTCACTCAATCATTCCCTTGTCCCACCCCCTTGTCTAATTTTTATTTATTTATTTAGAATCATCCATTGTCTAATTGTTTAGTTGTCTTTTAATGTTAACATTTACTAATTACTAATTGATTGACTAGCCCATGCCCCAACTTCCACTTAACAAATAAAAATTAAAAACAAATTCAAATTCAACCACTTCACTTGCAAATTCGATCAAAAGTATAAATTAATTGTAACCGGTGGGCCATGTGGTAGATCAATAGTGTTGTGGTAGTATTTTTGGTGGGTGCGATAGTGGATTGGTGGTGGTGGAATTTGTTCTAGTGGTGTGATCTGGTCTCTCTCTCTTCGTTAGATTTGGTGTTTTTGGTGTTTATGGTAGTGGTACAGTTTTGGTGGTGTATTCCGGTAGTTCTAGTGATTAGATCTAGCTTCTTTTGCTACTGTTTGATCTTTTTATTTTTATTGAAGTGATTTGTGATTTGGGTTCTTTGTGGAAGCTGAATGGATTTTGGCATTTGTTGGTGATTGTGGGTGTGCTTCCTTGTCGGGTTGTGCTGCCTTGCTGATTGTGGGTGTGCTGCCTTGCCAAGTTGTGCTGCATTGCTAGGTTATGGTTGTGCTCGGTGGTTGTAGAAATTGGGATTAAAAATGTGAAATGAAGGAAATAATATTTAATTCCTATATCAATAAAGTGTCAAGGCTAATGTGTGTGTAGAAAAATAATAGATAACTAAACTAAAAAAAAAAAATTAAAGTTTTTCATGTTAATTTAGCTAAAAATTTGAGGAGACTAATATGAATGCTTTTACTGTTAACATTTACTAACCAGTAACCACTGATTGACTGATGGGCTCATGCCCCAATCCCCACTTACAAATAACAAATTAAAAAACACATTCAAATTCAAACACTCCACTTGCATATTCGATCAAAAATTTTAATTGTTTGTAACTTTATTTACAAGAATAGATTGTTAAAACGATCATATTCAAGTTTATTTCAATTAGACTTGAACTTAAAAAAAATTTAGAGTTAGGGACTTAAGATGTTCAAAATTTTATTTTAGAGGGTCAAAACAGCTATATATATATATATATATACACAACACACACATGCTAGCTCAAGGGTTCATTTGAACCCCATGGATCAAAGTTAATGCCACCCTTGCTCTTTCCCAATATTTGACCCTTATTTTTTAAAATCCTCCCAATATTTGCCGTAAGCATACACTTTAAGAAAAAATGTACTAAAAACGTAATAAATTATTATAATATTTTCACAATAATTAAGACATCAATCTTTCCTTAGAGCATTAACATTGGAGAATGCTAATGCCATATCTAAGGGAAATTTGGCATTTGCAGTCTTAAAATCATCTGCATCAGAGAATTGTAAAGGTAAGTATTGCAAATTTTTTTGCAATACTACTACAATGCAATTCTAAAGATAGAATTGCACTGTAGCAGTATTGTAAAAAAAAAAAAATTAATATTTTATCTCTGACTCTCTCTCCTCTGTCTCTCATTATTTCTGTTATCTTCTCTTTCTTCCTTCTCTGTTTCTCCTTCTGCTCTCTCGTCTCTGAAGTTTCATCACCATCCCTTGGGTTTTGGATTTTGGAGGTTGGATCAGCGTGGATCGGCGAGCTGGGTTTGGATTGGTGGGCTGGGATTGGTTGATGGTGGGTTTGAAACGGTGGATCTGTTGATCGATGGGTTGATCATCGATAGCTTCGATGGTGGCTTCGGTGATGATTTTTTTTGAATGGGTTTGCTCTGGTGGTTCTGGTGATGATTTTTTTTGAATGGGTTTGCTCCGGTGATGATTTTTTTTAATGGGTTTGTGCCGGTGATGATTTTTTTGATCGGTGGCCTTAGTTTCAAATCGGCGACGTGGGTTTCAGATCGGTGGCTTGGGTTTGCTGATCGATGGCTTGGGTGGTGGGTGTGGTGGCCGTTGTTGGCTCCAACTGGTTTGTGTTTGTGTGTGGCTTTGTTGCTGGTTTGATGGTTTGTGTTTGTGTGTGTGTAGGTGTGGTGATGGGTTTAGATAGATTGATCGATGTATCATGGGTGTGTGTGTGTTGTGTGTTGAACCGGTGCTAGAGGTTGAGAGAGAGAGAGAGATAGGAATAAAAATGACTGTTGGAAAGTCCAGGAAAATGAGACTGAAAACGGTTGGAAAGAAATAATAAAGAAATGTTAAAAAATAATATTTTAATAAAAATAAAGTTTTGAGATGTTAAAGGTATTGTAAAATGGTATAGTATAATGATAAAGTGACTTTTTAGAATAGTAAAATAGAGTAGCATTGAAGTTTTCCGATGCTAATGCTCTTAACAGAAAATAAAATAATAGAAATTTAAAAAAATGCAATGAATTTTAGATGTGTCAGGTTTGAGATAAAGTAATGATTTCGTGATAAAATAATTTAAGAAAAGCAATAATACAGGATTATTTTATTTTAAGATAGCATAATACAGGAATTATATACGAGTAAAATCTTCACCCTTCCCCCCAAAAACATTATAGAATAATACAATAATATGGCCTCAGTAGTCAGTACCTCACCCTTCCCCAAAAACATTATCACGGCAGAATCTTCGTACACTGAACATGATGATTTCAATAATATTTTATATTCCCAAACAGACAAATCACACGTGTTGATTTATTAATAAATTATCTTTATCTTTTATTTTTTCTGAATAAAATAAATTATCTTTATCACCAAACCGTTATTCACGCCATTCATTCAAAGTATGATTTAAATGGAAATTTTTTAAAGAAAATGCCAACAAATGTCCTTTGGTTCTCAACAACATTATCACGGCAAAATCTTCGGACAGGTGAACATGATGATTTCAATAACATTTTATATTCCCAAACAGACAAGTCACGTGTGTTGATTTATTAATAAATTAGGGTAAATTCCACAAATCACCTCTATGGTTTGTAATAATACCAACTAAATCCAAAATATTTTAAAACCTACCAATTTAATCCTAAAAAACAATTTTGTCACTTAATTTAAAAAACAAACACCGTTACTTTTTTTTTTTTCTCCTCGGTCTTTTATCTCTTTCCCCTCCCCCTCTCTTTTGAGTTCTCCATCTCAAAACTTTCCCTTTAATGGAACCTTAGCCACGGCGAAACCCATGACTTGGTCACTGGCATCAACAGCACCACTAATAAAAATCTCTTTCAAAACCAATAGAAACCCCCCCCCCCCCAAAAAAAAACAAAATTCCAAGCCAAACAACACACATAAATCCCTTTGAAAATTCCCAACAGATATCCCAAAAAAACAAGCAAAAATCCAAGCCAAACAACACATAAATCCCTTTGTAAATTCACAATGAAATTTCCTAAAAATCCCAACAAAACCCACCCAAAAAACCAGCAAAAATCTCAACCAAACAACACATAAATCCCTTTGTAAATTCACAATGAAATTTCCTAAAAATCCCAACAAAACCCACCTAAAAAACCAGCAAAAATCTTAGCTAAACAACACAAAAAATCAACACAACCCCAACTGTCAACCTCATTAAAGAAACCAGAAAAAACACACCATATGACAAGATTAGCTTCATCGTTTCTTGAAGAGATAGTAACCAAATTTGGAATCCAAATGTCGTGCCATGATCCACAACGCCACCATAAAGAGGATGAAAGAGTCCGTTGAAGGCAAGATATAGATTGAAGCACCACCACCGTGTGGGTTCTGATTTGAGAGAGAAGGGGCGAGAGTCCGTTAACAGCAAGCTCTAGATCGAAGCACCACCACCACCACCACCGTGTGGGTTCCGATTTCAGAGAGAAAGGGCAAGAGTCCGTTGATGGCACTAATAGGGTCAATCTTGTGGTGGGAATCTAGAAGACCTTGCGTGGTGGTGTTGTTGATGCCACTGACCAAGTCATGGGCTTTGCCGTTGCTAGGAGTGGCAAATGGGCGAGTTGAGTCATAAATGGGTTGGGTGTGTAATTATCCATTTATCCATTTATGACCCGTTTATATATAAATTAATTATCCATTACCCGCCCAACCCATTTAATTAGTAACTCTCCCATTTAATCCAATATAACCCAAATAAATAAATAACTTGTTAAAAACTTTAAAAACAAAAATTCAAAAATCACTTTTCTTGTTCTTTCCTTTCATTTTCCCTACACAAAATTCATTTCTCAGCAACCAAACTAGGGCTGTCCATCCAATCCGACCCACCCGAAGGTTTCGACCGGATCCGACCTGAAAACCGGCCAACCAGATCAAGTCACCGGTCGACGGCGGGTCATTTGTTCCAAAAACCGACTTCGGCAGGTCGGTCTCGGTTTTCCTCTCCAAAACCAGAAAAACTCGATCCGACCGATGTACTAAGAATTTCCAGCAAAAAATTTCCAAAATTCGGCAGAAATTTCCAGAATCCGGTGAAATTTTCCAGAATCCGGCGAGATTTTCTAGATTCCGGCCTCAAATTTCCAGATTCTGACTTCAAATTTTCAGATTCTTGCAACAAATTTTCATATTTCGGCGACTTATCAAGTAGATCAAGTGATATTTCGTCCAAATCTAGTGAAATCTCACCAGATCTAGCGAGATCTCACCAGATCTGGTTAGATCTCAACCAAATTTGGCGTTTTTTCGCCTGAAATCAATTATTTTGACTAGATTTTTCACCGTGGACAGTTCCAACCGAACCGACCGTGTTTCCGGCGCAAAACTAACCGCGCTGATCTGACTCCCTCGCCGGTCGGTGACGGATCAGGATTTTCTCAACCTAATTCTATCGGGTCGGTCTTGGGTCGAGCACAAACCCGACCCGAATCGACCCGTGGACACCCCTAAACCAAACAAAGCCACACAAAGAGAAAAAAAAAAGAAGAAGACTTTTTTCTTCTCTATGCTGCTTCGTCTCCTACAACCTCACTTTTCCACTCCCCTCAAAACTCTCTGAAACTCACCACGTTCCTCTTCCTAACCTTATCGAAATCAACAACTCCATCCCCATCCTCCACCTCCGCCACAATCATGTTCCTTATCGCTGACAAATTGATCTGAAGCCATGACCTCGGAGTCCACTTTTCCAGAACCTTCTTGTTGAAATCCGGTGACTAGTACGCCCACTAGAACTCCAAAAGCTTCGGCTAGAGCCTCTTCACGAAATAAATTTTCGTCGGAGGCGATTGAATCGCCAGCATAGAAAACAGAGTCAAAGTCGAGTTTAAGAAATTCTTGAGCTCTCGGTCGAACGACGTTGCTAAGTTCTTGAACGAGTTGGCTCGATGGCGCATGAGTTGGATATCTGCGTTAACCGAGTCACGAACCTCTCGCCAACCTTTAGATATGAAGGAGAACGCGCTTGAATTTGATGTAAAAGAAGACGATGTCGTTGCTTGATTCTCGTTGTCCATGGTTGACTTTGAAAAAGCTAGGGTTTCTCTTCGTTCTTTGAAAATTTCTAGGGCTTGAAAGAATTGAATTCTCTCTCTCTCTCTCTCTCTCTTTGAGAAAATGTTTAGAAATCTAGAAGTTAAAGTGTTTGGTTACTGAGAAAATCTGAAGGAGAGTGAGACTGAGGTCATACTATTTATTTAAGTTTTAGATTTTAGAAGGTGTTTATTTGAGTTTTAGATTTTAGAAGGGTTTAGTGGGTATTAGTAGGCTTATTTAATTTTAAATTTTAGATGGGTTCAGTGGGTATTAGTGGATTTATCCATTTAGACCCATCTAATTAAATAACCAAATGGGTCTTTATCAATTTAACCCAAATACTTATATGAGTTGGGTTAAAACTTATCCAAATAAGGTGGGTAATGGGCAAGTTCATGGATATGGATAAAAATTGCCACCCCTAGCCCTGGCTAAGGTTCCGTTGGAGAGAGTTCTAAGATGGAGAACTCAGAAAAGAAAAAGGAAGAGGAAAGAGACAGAAGACAGAGAAAGAAGGGAAAATAAAAAAAAGTAAGGGCTTTTTTTTTTTTTTTCTTTAAGTTCAGGGACAAAATTGTATTTTAGGATGAAATTGATAGGTTTTAAAATGTTTTGAACTTAGTTAGTTTTATCACAAACCTCAGGGGTGGTTTGTGGAATTTACCCAATAAATTATCTTTATCACCAAATCCTTATTCACGCCATTCATTCAAAGTATTATTTTTTAAGGGAAATGCTAACGAATGCCCTTAAAGTATTGATTAATAATCCATTTAAAAAAAGTTTTGATGGGAAAAGAAAAAAAAGTAATTAATATTTTGATAGTTTTTTTTATTTTCCATAAAAGTTGTGGTCAAAATTTTCCTAAAATGGATTGTTAACCAATACCTAAAGGCACTCATTATCATGACTCAATTTTTAAATACTTTTAGAGTATGGAAAAATAATACTCTTTTCTTTCATATTTATGGTAGATTTTATCATAAATTTAATAAGTGAGTCCAACCATAAATGTGAGAAGATGAAACATCATTTTCCGTACTTCGTAATTACTTAAGAATTGCTCTCAAAAAAATTGATTAGTATGGTCTGATAATAAAGAGCATTATCAAGAGCGGAAGTTATAGGTTGAAACTCTCTAAAAAAAAAAAAATAAATAAAAAACTTTGATTCAAACAACGGCATTCCTATCCTATCTGGTTCTCTAAAAAAGTATTGCATTTCAACTCATAAAAAAAAAAAATTTTTGATTTTTTTTCTATTTTATGAAATTATTTTTACAACATACTTGACGTTCTATTTCGTATTTTAAAATACATAACATTAAAATAATATATTTTATAAATCCTTGTCACTTGCCACAATTCACAACCCACTATGATTTTTCATTACCACCACATTTTCTCAACAACCAAAGAAAATCCATAAAAGAGCACAACAAATCCATAACCATCATACCCAAAATTTTACCAAAAACCTTATTGCTTTACTCACCGTTAAGTTTTAGTAATGATTTTATCTTTTCCAATTTTATTATATATAAATAAATAAACTTTATCTTTCACTCCTACAATAATTGTATAAAAAAAAATCATTCACTCCTACAATAATAGTAAAATTATTCAATGGCCAAAAAAAAAAAAAATAGTAAAATTATTCACTCCTATAATCGTCTTCTTTTGGTTTTCTACTACCAACCTAGGTTTAGGTGATTCTTTATAGTTAGGAAGGGACAGAGTTTAATTACAAACTTAGTTGTACCTTAAGGTTACAACTTCATTTAATATTTTTGTATTGGACATGAATTTTGAGAAATCCACCGTTAGATTATATATATTTTTCTTATATTCTCCACGTTTACAAAATTTTCAAAAGGTTAAAAATATCCTATGTTATTAATAAATTGGTTAAATTGCAAGTTTTGATAGTCTAAAATTATGCATAAAAAATAAATTTATAGATCATATAATAAATAATATCTGATTGATACAAAATTTGACATGTGTATTAAGAGCATAAAAAATATGCAATTTAACTGTTAGATTTTCAAAATATTTAATCATACTAATTTTTTTTTTTTAAATAAAAATTGTAATCTCATACTATAACTAAGTTTGTAACCAAACTTTATCCGACGGGAGGTGGGAGCTAAGGCGGCTCTTTTTGCATTGGAAAGTTCACTTGAAATAGGTATACTGATTTTATGTTAGAAGGTGGAGCTTTAATTAAATGTAATTAATCCTATAGTTTTCTCTCGTATCGTTCCCTACTGGTCTACAACTACAATTATTGTAAAGATTTGACCTTTATTATCTTCTATTTCATTTTCATTCCCTTAATATTTAATAAAATCATACACTTTATATTTGGTCTTGTATAAGTTTTGTTTTGCATTAATATATATATTTTTTCTTAAAAAATATATTTTATATTTTTTAAAATAATAATAATTTTATTTTAAATTATGCTATTATAGATGCTATACAAATTTATCTTTAGTTAGCACCTTGAGGGCACTACTTGGTGATTCCTTCCTCTAATTACCTAGTTTGTGTTTGTTGATGGTAGATTTCTACTAATTGGAACACATGAATCAACCTTAGGTTAGTCTGTGGTTAGCCTAGAGTTAATTAAATATTTCATAGTATACAAATTCTACATTGAGTTCATTGTAACACAAGTGCTTAATATTAATAAGTAGCAGTCAAGGGTTTTTATTTTTTTATTGTAAATGTAGGTTGTTGAGCCGAACTACATAAACTTTTATATATACTATTTCTTTTATCGTTCCGTTCATCACACAATCACATAACAACTTTAACACTATTAAAAAATCTGTATGACTTTGCCACTTTACTTATCATCTTCCTAGATTTTTCTCTTTTTGGCCGAGTCCATCTACTTACATTATATTCAGATAATAACAAGATGCAAGCATTTTCACTTATTAGTTAATATTTATTACGATTATTATAGTTTAATTACAAGTATGATTTATCATTAATGTTTATTTTTAAATAGACAATACTAAGGTAGTTAGGGACATTTGTGGAAGAAAAGAAAACCACCATTCTCAATTTACAATAAAGAGGCAAACGTGAATCAATTGTAATGTAGAGTGGTCCCAGAGAGGACAGGCGTGTGAAATTCGTAAGCAGTTATATCATGTAGAATGATCCCTGCCTAGATTCCAGAATCTTCTACCTTTTCATATCCATTTGTTTGGTCGCGCTTGCGCCTCCGCTTTCCTTTTTGTTTTTTGACAATCCCACCTTCCTATTTTCACACTCTCTTTTCTTTTTTGAGAAATGTCAAATTTATCAATAAAACACCTATCATGTTATTATCTGTATATATTAAGTGATTCAGACAGTTAGGTATTATTTTTTTTTTCAAAAATACTTCTAAAGTAATTAACTAATAACTTAAAAATAGTGTTAAAATTAATAACTTAAAAATAGAGTTAAAATAGTAAATTGGAAACATAAAGTTAGTTATTATTTTTTTTATTATCAAAAATATCTCTACCTAAAACTTACAAATGAGGTTAAAATAGTAAATTGACAAATATAATAAATTCCTACTTCTACATTAAAATGCTTTCATGCTTTTAATAAATTCTTACTTTTACGTTAATTTAAATTTCTACTTCTACTCACTAACTTCTTACAAAATAGGATTATTCTTTTATTAGTTTTAAAACTCCTTCAATTTACAAAACTCATCCCATATATTCATTTTTTTTTTACTTCATCATGATGTATTTGTTTCTTCTGTCCTCTTTTTTGTTCAATTTTTAAATAAAAAAAAAAATTCATTACACCCTTAGGTTTTTTTTTTTTTTTTTTTTTTTTTGTGATTGAAAAAAGTAGAAATCTCAAATTATAATAAATTTAAATTATTAATCTTTACCAAAAAAATAGAAAAGTCTCACGTGCGTGCTCAGAGGCTAGTTTATATTATGAAAATTAATAGCCACATGATATAAGAATAATGCTAAAGATATAATTTTTTTTTACAAATTGCTGATGTGGTGAGTGGTTATTAGTAAATAAAAAATTGATATTAACGGTCGGTTTAAATGAAAACCAATAAGAAGTCAACCACATTAACAATTTGTAAAAATATTATCATAAAATAGTTTGTGATCGTAGCATTACTTAAAATAAAAATTCATCATTGCTAGCTATGAAATATTAAGTTAAAGTTAATTGTAATTAAGAAATTTGCAAAACAAAAGGATATATTAAATTGACTAATGATGAAGTTCAAAATTTAATTTTAAAGTTGCCAAATGATGATGACTTTGAATTGAAAAGTTTTTTTTTTTTTAAGTACTTGGTGCTAGACTACAAACGACACTACGACAGTGGCGGTAAAAATCGCTCGCTACTAGACAAGTGTCGTCCCAATTACCAAGATACAGACTCACGTGTTCATTTTAATTACACAACTAGACAAATTATGCAAAAAAGATTAAAATTAAAAATCCACCTTTTAATTTTGGGCAATTTCGATTTGCCTTCAAGTTTCAAAATTTATATTTTAGTCCCTAATATTTTAAAGTGTTTTGATTGTCACCCTTCCACCTACAATAGTTAATAATATGGTCATTACATGTCACGTAAACTCAAAGCAAGATTTTTTTTTTTTTTTTGAGAACTGAAAGCAAGATAATTTTAATATTACATAAATATAAATATTATTTTAGCAATATTATTTTACTAACCGCCCAAGGATTCTATGTCTATATAAATATTACATAGACACCTTCATGTATAGTTTATTTTGCTTAGTATAAGAGAATAAACATATTCAATTTCCATGGTCAAGTTTATAAAACTCTTTTTTCTACTTACAACATCTAATAACATTTCAATAAACTCCCAATTTAATTGAATTAATTGGATGTGAATGTACTTATTTTTTAATATGTGATATGGTGATATAATATGTTGGGATTGGAGGGTGTAAAACTTGAGTTTTAACTCACATCTTTATAGAATTTAATATCTTCTTTAAATTGTATAATATATAGTTTTCTATACAAATACAATCATAATAAATACTTTTTTTTTCTTTTGAAATAATCATAATAAAATGTTTAATTCTATAATATATAATTACATATACAAACATAGTCATAATAAATTTCTATTAATTATAATAATTATCATTTTTTTAGTCATAACTATCAAATTAATTTGTCTTTCTCAAAAAAAAAAAAAATATATATATATATATATATCAAATTTTTAGATTACAAAAGATAAAAATATATTACAATACTCACATGGCATACACAAATTACCGACCAGATTTTTATTTACTTATTTATTTATAATAATTTCATAATTAAACAGAAAATAAGATATAAGAGATAAGGGATAGGAGACTTAGAACTTTATCTAAAATATCTTTTAGTATTAACTAATTGTATCACAAGATTGTTTGACAATTATCGATTAAATATTATAAAGCGTTGTAACAAAATTTAACCGGGCAAGTGTCTGTCTGACTTATCAAAAGTTGAAGCTGTAACCCACGTGTTCGTTAGCAGGTCTAGACAAATAACACAAAGTGTGATGGGTCCCTACGTGGGCATTTTAGTTCACATTCACGAGAAAGCGTTGGCACCAGGGAATTTCCTAGCCAAGTGGAAGTCACTCCACGGACGGTTAGGATGGTGTATACTTGGCCAAAGGCTTGACCTTCAAGAGATATTTTTGGTCGTACCCAAAAGGAAATTTCCTAAAGTTGGCTCTTATGCCTCGTCTATTCAAAAAGGGGTGTGAACTTTTGCGAATGAGGTCGGGTTTACACTAATGAATGAGGGCCCAATTCATATATTAATCAATCTACATGAATACCCAAATTGCACGAAAAAGGTACAACAATAAATTTTTAAAAACCTTGCTCATTTTTATCGATATTGGAGAATAATTCGTGTACATGTACAGTACAATTATATACATATATTAGCTTAAATTAAACATAAGTTAAAAGTTATATATTTGTTAAGTCATATATATATACACACATATAAACACAAACACAAGTTTTACTCTCTCGTCTATTTTTAGGTACACACAAGATTTATTTATTTTTATTAAGTTTTTTATAGTTTATTTATATTAATTAAACCGTTATTTTTTACACAACATTAACTCATCTAGAACAAATTAAAAAAAAAAAAAAAGATTAAACATATGGTGCAAAATTAGATAGCAATTAAAATCTAAAGATATTCTCAACTTTGGTTTTAAATATATAAATATATATATATATATATAAATGCTTGCCAACTAAATTTAGGAGTAATTACAATCATTTTAGCTAAATTATAAGGTTTTTTTAATTATCTATTTTTATGATAACCACTCTCGGCTTCAAAATTTTACGATCAACACTTTAATTCGATGTTAAGTTGCAATAATATATCTTAAACTTTATATTATGAGACAATGAGAGTATTAGAAAGGTTCATCCTAAACTATGAGAGAATTTGCAATGTATACCCTAAACCTAAAGTATAAGAGCATTTGTACCATTTACTTGGATTGTGAGTGGATATCGCAAATTGTTTTCGAATTATATTTGTTTGATTGCAAATTTTGCATCATGAACTTTGAGTGCAATTTACAAATGCTACTATAATTTAGGGTGATTAGTTGCAATTAACTAGTAAATTGATTTTAGGTTGGAATATACTTCTTTATTTATAGAATAGTTCAATATTGATTTTATATTTTTAAAATATAAGAATTAAGAAGTTGTAATTTTGTGTTTTTAAATACTTAAGAAGTATCCAATTTGTCTACCCATTTATCATACACTAAATATATTATAGTTTACGTCATGTATTACGTTCTTTTGTTACACACTTACACTGAATAGATATGAGTGAAATATATTTTATTATTAAGAGATAATTTTTTTAAAGTATTAAAACATGATTGATTTTTTTTTCTTTTTTCTTTTTTTGATAACAGAGATGATTTTTTTTTTTTTTTTTTTATAAGTATTAAGAGATTTTTTTTTTTTTTGAGAAATAATTACAACATGCTGCTAACTCTGCAGCTCGAACCCTTTCCTCCTAGACCCCTAAGCACTTTATACATGAAGATGTGTCAATTCAACTACAAAGTTTTTGGCGTATTAAAAGATAATTAGTATAACTGAATATATATAATATGGTCACCACTGATTTGTCTTACAACTAATTTATTATAGGCCACGTCATGTGTTGCGTTAAAATTTCATTTGTTACAAATGCAATATATATATATATATATATATATATATGTATGTATGTATGTATGTATAGCCAAAGCAAAGAGAAAATTTAATTAAATTCTAAATTAGAGTCTAATTTTGCGCCACGTGTTTCATCTAATTTTTAAATTTTTGTGTCAAGTGAATTATTAGGTGCAAAAATCAAAGAGTCTAAATTCAATTAGATTTTAAATTGAATTTTAATTGGAGTTCTATTTTGTGTCATGTGTCCAATCTAATTTTTTAATTTTTGTGGTAAGTGAATTATTGGATGCAAAAACCGAAGAGTTTAGATCCGATTAGATTCTAAATCATATATATATATATATATATATATAATGAGAACTTATTACATATTTTAGAAATCCATGGCATAAAAAATGTGTAAGTTATAATTCTTACACGAAATTTAATTTGAACTCATTTATATATGTAACTGTGATTATTTTTAAATATACATATGCACGAGATTACACACTAATACTTTAATAGATAGAAAGTTAAAATTGACATCTTTTAAAATTTTCAAAGAGAAAATTGCAACCCTGTAATTTCGAATTAGATAAATTGAATTTAATCCAAAATTTATAGATGAAGAATATATTTTATTATTATGATACAATTAATATTTCATACAGTAGACCAAATTCTATAGGTGAAAATATATTTTAGTATTAAGAGCCAATTAGTATTTCATAAAATATAAAATTTTTAATCATTAATTTTTTTTTTTTACACTAAATCTATTAAGGTCACATCGTGTGTTACGTTAGAATTTCTTTTGTTACACATACAAATTCTTCAAAAGATATAAGTGAAAATATATTATTTATATCTATCTATTTATAACCTATAAATACTATATAACTGAAACCTCTTACTTAGAGCTTGCCACGAAGGATTTGGAGCTCTTACATCTTTCCATGTCAGCACAATTTAAAATATATATATATATCTTTTTCTCACTATTTTTCCACCCGATACTTCTTCTAAAAACTAAAATCAAAACCCAATAATGACAAAACTCTCTCCTACCGATCTCCATTTCCTTCTCCAAAAATCAAAACTCAAGTCCTCTCTCTTCTCATATCTCTCAAACATTACCCATCTCCTTCCAAACACTACCCATCTCCTTCTCCCAAAAACAAAACCACCGATAATCTCCTTCCCCCAAAACTCATCTCTCAAACGTGAGTCCCCAAAAACCGACCATCTCTAGATCTGACCATTTACTGTCACTATAACTTTCCCACTAACTTTCCCACTAAATTTCAATTCTTTATGAATCAAAACAAAAACAAAACGCAATAAACATCCAATACTCATAATTTTTTTCAATTAATAATGAACCTTCGACGGCCACTTGGAAATTTGAGATTTCTACTATAATGTCTTTCCAAGGGAGCAGTTCATGTATATTATAAAAGTTGGATCCTTCAAACTGGTAGATGCCCAATACTGTGATAGGTGGCACACCATTCTATTTATTTAAAATGATGTAATAAAAAAAATCATGCCACATGGCAAGTAGCAATTTGCCCATAATCTATATATATATATATATATATATATATATTAATAGGTAAAGTTTAGAAAAAATCCAATTAGATTCTATAATTGATGTCCAATTTTGCGCCATGTGTCATAAATTATTTATTTCTAAAGAGAGTTTTTGGAGTCAAATGTGGGATCACATCATAAATATCTATTTAAGTGAGTTATTGTGTATAAAAACCAAAGAGTTTAGAATTAATGAACATAAATATTTTTTAAAAAATTGACAATTTACATTTTCTATCTAACAATATTCTTACAAGACTTTTTAAAGAGTTAAAAAAATATAAGAATGACTATCAATAATATTTAAATTATAATATGTACATCTTTTAAGTATATCCATGCATATGCATAGAGTTACAAGTTAATCTATATATAAAATAATAGGTGAAGCAAAGAGAGTGTGAAATTGAATTCCAAATTAGAACTCTAATTTTGTGCCATATGTCTAGAATCTGAAATTGAAGTTGAATTTTGCATCATGTGGCTAAATGTATGTGGGCTCATTCTCATTAAAATCACTTCTATGTATCGAGTCAAGTGAGTTACTGTGCTAATTAAGTTTTTTATTGATTTTGTAGTCAAACGCGAAAACCAAAGAAATTTATATTGGTGATAAGAATTTGGTTTGGGTACATTGCATAATTTCCAAAAAGATAGCAAAGCCAGAGTTTGCATCTTTGTTATAAATTGCTTACAAAGTTTGCATCTTTACATTTGCACTGAGTTTCAGATTAAAGTGCTTTCTTCTTGGTTCTGACATTGAGTTTTGTTTACTATTCACTTACAAAGTTTGTATCTTTACATTTGTTATAAATTGCTAATATGTGATTAGATGCACATTATGCCTAAAATTCACTATCTTTATATTTGACTTTTTGTTCAGGTTTGACACCTATAAAATGAAGAAAGCACAGCTGTGGACCGATGGATGATACTTTTTGCAGGCTACAAAGGAACTTAGTGATCAATGGAATCTCATGCGAATTGGAGAGGACCCGGCTGTAGATGTCTAGATGGCAGATGTGAGTCACTATGTTTTTAAAATGTTCAGTGAAGGTAAAGGTTATGAATAATGTAAATTTTCCGGAGAGAGATTTATTATTCTATATTTACGCAAGTTTGGTCGACTTCTTGGAGTGGATCACTCCACCCTGTCTTTCTACTGGAATTTTTTATTCAGATTGTTACAATTTAATTCGAAATTTTATTTGAATTTTCCAATTGTTGTTACTATCATATATTATCATTCCAATTGTTCAATTAGAATCTGAAATTGGAGTCCAATTTTACTATACACGTGTACAATCTAATTATTTTTAATTTTGCTGTCATGTGTAGAAGCCAATGAGATGAAATTAATAACACATTAAACACTCATGCTTTGGAAATCGGTAGTACCAATCTAAATCTATTGGACCTGCTTCGTGATAATACAACTATGAAGGATATATAAAAACACGCACAAACCCCTCTCTCTATAAAAAGAGATTGGAGAGAATTTCTTTTATCAGCCATGGAACTTCAGAGGTTTTTTCTTCACACAAATGCCCATTATGTTACAAAATGACCTATCGTAAAACTACAAAATGAGTACAACTCTGAGGGTTTTTTTTTTTTTTAATTTAAAATTTTTTAAGCTGCGAAAATTTCAATCACCAATAGAGATTGAAGATTCAAAAGCGTGAATGGATCTTTTGGATAAACATTGTCACCAAGGTTCATCTTTCTGTGTAAAATATATATACTGCTAAATTTTGTTAATGAAATTTTCTGGTTAATAATATGAATTTAGATTTAACTGAGCCTTTTAAACATGAATAAACTCATAATTAATAATATATCCATTTCCGTGCGGTAGCACGGGGCTACATACTAGTTATTTTTAATTAATGACTTATTAATTTGTAAAGATTATATAATAAAATTAGTAGCATCCCTTACATCATGTATATCTTTTTGTACTCGGCTATTCTGCCACCATTTGTTTTTAGCTTTCTTTTTTTTCCTCCTTATTATTTCTTTTTTTCTTTTCTATTTTCTATCTTTCTTTTTATCGCCCCCTTATGTTTATCCACTTAAGTCTTATCTCATTTTACTTTTATAGGTCATCACTTGTTGGGAAACATATCTTGGGAGACTCCAATTGAAGGACTAATATAACATATAAAGATATCATTTGACCCAAAAGTTTAAACCAAAGAATTTGGTTCCAATTATGTTATATTAACATCTTATTATCCCCTTAATTAGTATCCAATTTGGGACTATTCTACTTAATCATCCACACCACTTACACATGAATATATTACAAGCATATTTAACCAATTAAACCAGCAAGTCACCAAATTTGTAAATAAAAAATAGATAACACAAGATATAGTGACAAAAAGGAAAATTGACAGAGAACGTTTGACAAGGAAAACCAAAAGGAAAATTGACGGAGAACGTTTGACAAGGAAAACCAAAAAACCATTACAAAAATGACTCATCCCAATTAAGACAAATTAATCTGTTACAAAAAAGACCACCGCGCACCCTTAGTGTGGTGGTCACTTCATAAATATAAATGTTTGTAGGGTGTGGGAGGTAAGGGCTGGGGTTCAAGTATCCAGGAGGGAGCTTCACACGCATATACACTTAGATTAAGTTAGAGTAAAAATTATATCTTGTATCAAAAAAACAAAAAAAATCTGTTACAAAAAGGAGTTTACAATATATAAATAAAAGCTAGGTTACAATTCCAATAAACGAGCCTAATATTTTTGGCGTTTTGGGAGTGATTCAATGAGGATGTGGGGGCACTCTTGAGGAAATTACGAAGGGATCCTACAAAGAAATCTCAATAGTTATCTTAGCTATATATTTTTTAGAAATGCTATTTTTCTATTTTCACAACACTTTCATAACAAATGACAAATTTTTATTAGTTAGTAAAAAAGTAATTTCAATAATTAGTTTAAATTAAAACTAATAAATAACTTACTACCTAAAATTTATTGTAAAAGTGTTATAAAAATACGGTAGGTGAAAGGTATTTTACCGTAAATTTTCACTACTTTTGTCTTGGTCATTGTTTTTCCTTTCTTTAATTGGTGGAAGACTTTTGATCACTTGGCTTGCCTTTTGCTTTAATATGTACGACCTTTTTTTTATTCTATTATTGATATGCACGGCAACTCCATTTGTGGATCCCTACTAGTTAGTACTTGCATCAATCTTTCCCAGATGTTATCAAAGTTTAGTCTGGTGGAACCAATGAGGCTAGAACCACTCATGAGGTAATGATTTAAAAGCAAGTTTTAGTTGAATGAGATATTAATTGAAATTCATCATTTATTTGATTTCATAATTGTTGGTTATGTGTGTTTTCATTTGAAGGGAGATGGAAATCATGGACGCAGTTGAAAGATATGTTTAGAAACTGTTTGCGTTTTTAAATTATCCACCTTTGGGCTCTTTGATAGAATCCATTGACCCACTTACCATGTCTCAGCCTAGTAAAGCAATTAGTGAAGATAGAGTTGCAGAAGCTACTGCTTCCATAGCTTCAATCTTTCCACCAAACAATTCTGAGTCTTCTGGTTCAGCACCTAATGAAACAATTCCACAAATCTCTCATTCCATAGCATCAGTATTCCCACCAACCAAGTCTCAGTCTGACAGTTCAGAATCCAATGAAAGAAACCTACAACCACAACAGACTCATCCCATACAGTCAATCTTCCAGCCAACCAAGTCGCATACAAGCAGTTCGGATAGCCTGCATAAATGTTCTTCTTCTACTTCAATACAAGCACATTTCCGATCAAATAAATTGGAACATTCTACTGAATCAATCCAAAACAGTACTTCAATCCGATTGTCTGAACCTGAAAGAGTTCCTCTGAGTAGAGTGGAAGAAAGGTTGAGCAGAGATCAGATTAAGCAGCTGATACATATGCTTCGAGTCATGGTTCCAGCCAATTCAAAAACGAGCTTGGAATGCCTCCTCGACAGCACGACAACGTATATAAACGAGCTGAAGGGGAAACACCAGAGTTCGGAGTGCCATAAGGAGTACTTGCAGAAGCAATTGGAGAGCTTGGTGAATAATATCAACGTGGGGATAGCGGGAAGGAATGCGACGATTTTGATCCAATGTAGTAAGAATCACTCACCCTCGACCTTAATGGTGGCGTTGATGGAGCTAGAGTTAGATGTGTACAATGCGACCTGGACAGTGGTAAACGATTTGATGATGCTACATGCTGTGGTGAACATGGAAAGTGGATTTTACACACAAGAGCAGCTCAGGCTAGCGTTATTGGCCAAACTTGGCCTAGCATTCTTTCAGTAGGAGCAACTAGAGCTGCTCTTCTTTTTCTTTTTTTTTCTTTTTTTTTTCCTCGAACTTTCTACGAATAAGCCAATAAGATTTTATTTGGTTATTTAGCTTATTTTCAATGCTGGCTTAATCTGTGCAATGAATAGAGATCTTTTATACTATTTTTTGTGTTCCACTAATTACAGTTTGCTTTTTTTTTTTTTTTTTTAAACTTTGACTAATTTATAAGGAAAGTTAAACAAATATATGATAAATTGTGATTGGAGGAATATAAAGTGAAACACATAAAATAGTACAGAGAATTTGTATTCCTGAACAATTGCCTCAACCCTTAGATAAAAAACGACAAGTCCTCTATAATACTTTTTGTGTACCACTTTATATTTCATCAATTACAATTTGCTATGTGTATGATTTTTTTTTTTTTTTTTTTTTTCCATTTTCAACTTTAGTTATTTTATATATATTATTTTTTATTTAAAATTTTTAGATTAAAAAATATTATATATATTCTAAAATCACATGTCATGTGCTCAATGATTTATGTGCACTACATGAATATTATATGAAAGTATGAAATATTTTTTAACAATTTGCTAATAGTAGGTAACACTAATTAAGATTATGATTAAATCAATTATAAATCATAAATATGTGATGAAAACAATTGAAATCTAAATGGCATAATAAGAAAGGAATCAATGTTAAAGACATATTGCATTTTTCACAAAAACCTCTTATTCTAAAGTTATAATCTATCACATGTAGCATCACCTGACGTATATATTGGGAGGGTTATGATATAATTTGTTTGAGTATTCTATAAATTTGCTTAGGTTAAAAGGAATATAAATGTTTAAAAACTTTGAGTGGATTGAATGATAATTTTCCTAAAAACTACTTAAAAATATAATTATATTTTAAAAGAATTTTTTTAAAAAAAAAATCAAAATTTCTAGGCCCATTCATCTCCGAAACTCCAAAAAGGCAAAAACTTTTAAAGACTGTTATTTTAACAAATATTTTTGAAGAATATTTAAAAAAACCGTGAGATCGGTATTCCAAAACCAACTTGTCACTCAGCAATAAAAAATAAAATAATAATAACGATAATAATAAAAGTTAATGTCCACGTAATTTTAAGGAAGTTTCTTGTAATTGGGTTAATAGCAAAATCCAAGTAAAGGTCCATCCCAAGGGCCAACGTCTCAGACCCGGTAGTCAGTAGCGCGTAAAAGCATTTTTTGCATTATGGTCATAATTTAGGGAGGAGGAAAGTCATGGTTTTTTATTTTTTATTTTTTTTAATACACCGGTATTTTCTAGTGTTACTAGACAAAAGGATGAGTTTTAAGGATCATATTAAAATTTTAGGGATTCAAATTGATAGTTAAAGGCAAAATTTGAAAGAAAAAACTGTATTTTATGATTTTATCATCAAATATGGTCACAATTATACTACAAAAATTATGTAGATATGTGCTGCACAAGATGAAACAAGCATATAAATATATATATATATATATATATATATATGCATTTTTTACATCATTCTGTATTGAAATACCCTAACTTATTATTAATTTATTATTATTACAAAAAAATGTTGTACTAAAGACTCTCTCTCACCACTATCCCATGTTAAGCAAGTTGGTACTTTTCCAAACCTTAAAGGTCCGTTTGGTTGGAGAAGTGGAAAAGTAGGAGGATGGAAAATTGTGGAAGGATAGAAAATATTTGGTTTTCCCTCTTGTGTGTTTGGTTGGAGGGGTGAAAAAGTGGGAGGGTGGAAAACTCTTTTATTTGGTTGGAGAGAAAAAGGGAAGAATGGAAAATGTAATTTATATAAATTAACTATTATATCCTTGTTACATAATATGTAAGAAATAAATTTATTTGTATTCATTAAATAATATAAAATTTACTACATCATACATATAAATTTATATTATTATTTTTATTATTATAATGTAAAAATTACAATAGTGTGCATATAAATTTAATTGGGCAAAAGATTTTGTAACCAGCAAAAACGTGGTCAGCAAATTTACACTACATTCAACCCACAAAAACATTGATGTGTTGATTAAACAAGGCAAAAATAAATAATAATAATAATAAATAAATAAATAAATAAAAGGAGAGAAGAGAACCTGGATGTTGCTGTGCTGTGAGAAGGTAAAGTGATAAGGATGAGAAGATGCAAAAGTCATCAGATCATGAATAAAGTGAGTGGTAGGTGAGAGGGTTTTTGTGTAAAATGCATTTCACAGCACTTTTCCCTCCCCATTTTCCTCCTAATTTAGGAGGATAAAAAAAGTGGGCTTGAAAGGGAAAACTTTCTCCCCTGTTTTCTGTCTCTCCTATTTTCTTTTCTTATTCAAACAGTGGAAAACAGCATTTTTCATCCTATTTTCCTCTCCTTATTTTCCATCCTCTCTACTTTCGTCCCAACCAAACACACCCTAAAGGCTTGAGGAGTTCATGGACCCAGATTCGAGTGGTCCCGAGGTGGGATTATACTGTCGATTGTAAAAAAAAAAAAGCTTCTCTCTCTCTCTCTCTCTCTCTCTCTCTCTCTCTCTCTTCTCTCTCTCTCTCTCTCTCTCTCTCTCTCTCTCTCTCTCTCTCTCTCTCTCTCTCTCTCTCTCTCTCTCAAAATTTCCTTCCCGTGTTGAAGGGAGGGGATTGAAAGCATCAAAGCATAAACCGTGTGTAGAAACTAAAAACTGGAAATCTCTCTTTTCTCTTTCATATAAATTATTAACACACTTTAATTATTGACTGACTTTTAGCTCTACAATCTGCAACTACATTCTTGTGCTGTGAATTCACATAACTCAAGCTCACAACTCCAGTCAACGCAATCCTCTCTGTTGAAGCCCTTGTCAAACTAAAAGATTCAATAGTGTCCACTTTACAACACCTTTCTCACTTGTAAGTTATACGTTCCTTGCAAATTGGTCTTAAAGAGTCAAAGACCATGATGAGCTCTTTTCTATTTCTTTTATGCTAATATTTTTATTTTTTTATTTTATGACTTCTTGGCAAGTGGCAACTCCTTTTCGGCCATGGGAAAGTTTACTGTTCATTGTCATGCATAGTTTTCAAAACCGGACCGGATCGGGAGGTTGGACCGTGAAAACCAGGAACCGGGATGAAAACCGGTTTTTTAAGCCTAAGGAACCGGATTTTTTGTTAATTCCGTGAACCGCTAAAACCGAGGTTGGACCGCACGAACCGGTGAGAACTGTGCGGTCCAACCCCTAGCAATATTTTTTTTTTTTTTTTACAATTTTATTCTATTTAATTAAATTATCCATCTCTTACAAGGAATAAAAAAAATTATAATTAAAATCCTTCAAAGATATTCAAATTTACTTCAAAAATTAATCATAAATTTTAATGTTTTCATGGTTATTATTTTATTTTATTAACTTTCTTATTTAATTATTAAATATATGCTTAAAAATCATTAAATTTCCCTCACATATATAGATATATTGTCAATTTTGCTAGTTTTATAAATTTAATATCTATATTTAGGCTTTAATTAATTATGACGTCATCACGGTTCGACTCCGGTTCGACCTCGGTTTGACCTCAAAAACCTTGAACCTCTCCCTTTTACGGTTCAATGAACGGTCCGGGTCTGAAAACCTTGTTGTCATGTATAAATAGATTTTTTTGTAATTTTCGATGATACTCAAATTTTTTTTTTTTTCCTTTTTTTGTCCTAGTACTTTGTTGATCTTTAGGTCATAAAAGAAGGAAAAGTCACATGAGATGTTGATTGAAAAAAAAAAAAAAAAAAGAGTTATTTTGAGAGATTTATTGAAAATTTTATTTCTTAAAATAATTTTTGATTAGTGTATAGTTTTGTTATCTGTGAATCTAGTTTATTCAACATGTTTGTTAGTATTTCAAATGTTGTAAAGGGTGAAAGTTTTAATAAAAAAAATTATCATAACACATGAACAATTAAAGCTAGAAATATTTTCTCAAAAAAAAAAAAAAAAAAAAAAAAACTAGAAATATACTATAGACACCACGTAAATTCTCAATATTAATTATTTTTGTAATATAAAACTTACAGATCTTTTAATTACTATGTAGTATGATTCTTAAAAGAAAATTATTCAATAATATATTATTTATTCAATTTTCTATGAAAGAGAGGATCTAATCCCAATCACAACATATGATATTATGATATAAAAAAAATATAAAAAAAAAAAAAACTCTAAAAAAGAAATTGAATTAAGAATCTCTCTTTAAAAACATGAAAATTCTCAGTCAACTATTCAAGAAAAATAGAAAACTCATACATGAATTGTGTGTGTGTGTGTGACTTTGAGTTTCATATAATTTAATTTGGTTCTAGAAGAAGTCGACCCTAAAAAAAGATTTCTAATTCCATCCTTAATTATTGGTCTAGATGAGAATGAACCTTTCTTCATTTTCTACTATGGATTAGCGATCTGACCTTGGCTACGTTTAAGAGCTCCCGGATTTGGTGAATTACAATATTGTTCCCTTAGTTCCGGACACTACATAGACTAGACTTCAACAAAATGCCGTGAGAAATAACACCAAATTCCCAACTTACACTCACGAAAATGTATAGGCTTGGTTCATGATTTTGAAGTTTGAAGAGAAAAATCATCAAATCTCCTTACTGTCTTGGCATTGATGCTTAAAGTTTTTGATAGAAAGTTTCAATAATTTTGCCATATTTAGGGTCCGTTTGGATACAACTTATTTTGCTGAAAACATTGTAGTAAAATAATTTTTAAATGTGTGAAAATTTATTGTTCACTCTATTTTTTACTGTTCATAAGCCTAAAATTACTGTTCATGGACAATGAACAGTGAAAAAAAAAAAAAAAAAAAAAACTGAAAACGTGCAAAGAAGCAAAACGTGGCCGGGGACGTGAATCCAAACCCACACTTACTCAAGAAATAGAAGAAGAAGAAGTTGTCCTTGTAGACCTGTTTATAAATGTTAATTAATTGTGAGGAAAATGGGATTTGAAGGCTTATTTTATAGAAAGAGCCCCTTTGCTTCATGAAGGGTGTGGCCATTAAGTGCTTAATGGCACAATGGCCCGATTGATAACCGTTGGCTTGGGTGTCTTCTAAATATCATGGGCTTATTTTCTACCTATTCCTCATTTTGCATAAAGAAAGTGTAGTGATTGTGGGATCCAAGTTGTGAAGAAAGATAGAGAACATGGGCCGTAATCTGCGTAGAGGAAAATGTTAGCCTTGAACCTAATCTGTGTTTTAAAACTTTATTAAATCCTAAATTGTTGGTGCCTCGGTGGGTCATGAAGCCTAAATAAATGTGGATGTTCTAGAGATCATGGTATGTAGTCTTATTCGGCCAAAATGGGTATTTATTCATTTCGCTCCAGGCAAGTAGCAAAATGCTCATGTTCTGAAACTATCTAGTAAAATACCCTTGTTCTGAAACTTGATTTTTAAAAAATTGAGTTTCAATGAAAAACTCAATTTAATGAAAATTGAGTTACTTGCAAAATGTTACATGGAATTCGAGTTCCATGTAAATTTTTTTTTTTTTTTTAATTTTTTTGCCTATAACTCGAATTTTTTGCAAAATGTTACGTGGACATTTTGCTATTTGTTTTAAGCGAAAGGAGCAAATGCCTATTTTGGCTGCCTTATTCTCAAACCTTTAAGGCTTAAAAAAAAAAGGGCCATGCATACAACGTAAATGTATAAATCATCCTTGGGGGGAGACTTTGCAAGTCTCTGGTATTCTTCAAGTAAGGAGTCTGCCTGCTTGAAAATCTCGAACGGGTGGGTTTGAACATGCTTAAACTCAAGGTCTTTTCCGCCAAGCCTGTGTACCATATGTCATGTGAGCATGAAGAAGTCTTCTGTCCTGAAGCTGCTCTTCTTTAGTTTACCCTGAACCAAAGCCCAGGGCCGGCCCTAGGCTTAGGCCAATTAGGCCATTGCCTAGGGCCCCTTACTAGAGAAGGCCCCAAATTTGGGAGCAATTTTTTTTAATTTTTTATTTATTTTTTATATATAAATATTTTTGGAAGATATTAAAACATTTTAGTTTATATTTTTTTTCACTATTAAGAAGGCTCAAAGAATTAAGTAATGCTAGAGATAGACGTGTTACTAATCACAAGTAATTTAATTAGGAAAATGTTAAAAATACTATAAATTTTACTACATAACTTTTATTTATTTAATTATTTTATACAAGATAAAAATTATACTATAGTCTAATCTAAGTGTATATGTGTGTGAAACTCTTTTCTAGAGACTTAAATCTTGGCCATTGCCCTCCACACCCTACAAAAACTTATACTTATGAAGTGATCACTGCACCAAAGGTGCGTGGTGGTCTCCATAACTTTTATAATTTAATGTGACAACGAATATGATAGATAAATTTCAACAAACTATTGAATGTATTTTTGAATGAATATTTGTGATTGGTGATATATCTTCGTAATTCTCATGTTGTAAATTTTATAATATTTCTAGTATTTTTGTAAGCCCTATGTCATTGATCACATTCATTACAACACCAGTTTATAGTAAAATCTGATATAACTTTAGCATTTTCTCAACAGAAAAAAAAAATCATGTTAAAGAGTAAAAAGAATGGATTTTAATAAAATTATTATATAAAATGCTAATTAAATATTATTTAAGTGATAACATAAAAGCCTCATTTGAAAATTTCGCCTTAGGTCTTGGAAACGCTTAGGCCGGCCCTGCCAAATCCCATAGATTCTGGGCAAATGAGCACTCCCATAAAATATGCTCGGTTGTTTCATCTTTCAGTCCACAAAATGAGCACTTTGGATCAATATGCACTTTTCGCCGGGCAAGGTTGGATTTCGTAGGGAGAATATTGCAACACGCTCTCCACATAAAAGTCTGAACCTTCGGAGGGACATTTAGGGACCCCAGAGTGGGGGTGGTTGAGCCAGAGGGCTACTTGATATGTCGTCTTCACTATAAACTCCTGAAGCTTATTTTCCTTCCATATCAACTTATCCCCCCTAATCCTCAAGATGAGAATACTCCAGTCCCACTAGTGGGTCGCCTCATTGATCAAGCCACATACTCTCAAATCTCGAAAAACCCCATCTCTGAACCGTGAAGGGTGTGGGAGCCACTTATGTGAGCTGATTCCAATGGACCTCCCATCACCCGCTTCCCATACAGACCCTTCCCGGATTACATCTTAAGCTTGTAGCAGGCTCTTCCAAACCAAAGAAGGGTTTGAGCCTAATTCAGCTTCCATAAATGAGCAATGGTGGAAATACCTTGCCTTATACACCTAGTAGAACAATGAATGTGTCTCCTTAATCAGCCGCCACGCCTATTTAGCCAGCATGGCCAAGTTAAACGCGTGGATATTTCGAAAGCCCATTCCTCCTTTCTTCTTCAAGCCACACAACTTACCCCAATTAATCCAATGTATTTTCTTCTCATTCCAAGTTTGTCCCCACCAGTACTTGGATAGAGCTGAGTTGATCCCATCACATATAGTTCTAGGAAAAACAAGCTCATGGAGTAGGTGGGTATGGCTTGGGCTACCGTTTTGATTAGCACCTCTCTCTCGGTCTTTGAGATATGTTTCTCCTTCCATCCCTTCACTCTCTTTGTGACCCTTTCATGTAGCTCCTTAAAGGTACTCACTTTGGACTTGCCACCCACCATTGGCAACCTTAAGTATTTTTCATAATTTGCCATAACCTGTGCTTCCAACAACTCCCTTATTGCAACCCTTATCTTTGGTTTAATATTTCAACTAAAAAATAAAGAGGTCTTATGTCTATTAATGGCTTGCCCTAAAGCCCTTTCATATAAGCCTAGAATGTTAAGGAGGTTCTAACAGTCATCGGGTGTAGTTTTGCAGAAGAGAAGACTATCATTGGCGAAGAGAAGATGTGAAATCTATACTCCACCCTGACATGAAGCTATGGCATGCAGCTGACTAGAGAGAGTAGCTTGTCGTATCAGCGAAGACAGTCCCTCAGCACAGAGAAGGAAGAGGTATGGGGAAAGGGGGTCACCTTGCTTAATCCCTCGGGTTGGGGTGATGTGTCCCCTTGGCTCACCATTAATCATTACTGAGTATGAAGCAATTTGCACTGTTTCCATAGCCAATTCCACCCATTGGTTTGGCAGTCCTACTTTGAGCATAATTTGTCGAAGGAAATCCCATTCCACTCGGTCATATGCTTTGCTAATATTCAACTCGACCACCATGTGGCCAATCTTTCCTTTCCTCCTATTTTGCATGCAATGAAGCATCTCATAAGCCACTATAGTATTGTCCATAATCAGTCTACCGGGTACGAAAGCGCTTTGAGAGTTCGAGATAACATTTGGTAGGATGTTCTTTACTTTGTTGGCTAGTACCTTCGACACCAACTAAGAGACCACATTTCCCAGGCTAATGGGTCTGTATGCAGTGACGTGCTTCAGGTTTTTCGACTTTGGTATGAGCACGATGTCGGTATAATTCATCTTGTGTAAATACCGACCTGAGTGGAGTACTGAAATCACTACAAAGGTTACATCAGTACCTACAATATGCCAAAACTTTTGGAAAAAGTATAAGGCCAGGTGACTTTGACAAATGCATTTGAAACAAAGCTACCTGTACTTCGTCCTCTAAATTTGGTAGTAGTAGTGACTGCCTCATTCCATCAGATACTACGTGTTCCACAGCGTTTAAGACCTCACTAATATTTGTCAGATTTGAGATCGTGAACAAACCCCTATAATACTCTTCCACCATCTCAGCCACTTTATTCTCCTCTGTTTGCCAAATCCCATCTTCATTGATCAACCCCTCTATATGGTTTTTCCTTCGGCGCTGACTAGTTCTTTGGAGGAAGAATTTGGTGTTTTTATCTCCTACAAGGAGCCAAATAGCCCAATAACGCTGCCGCCAAAATACCTCATGATTAAGAAACTCATTTACTTCCTTATGTACCGAGTTGATTCGGTCCAAGTTATGAGCATAGTCAGTAGTTGTCAAGTCCTGGAGTTCCTGCTATTTTGCACCTAGCTTGGTCCTCGTATCCCCATAGACATCACGACTCCATTGCACCAGGACATGTCGGCACTTTTTAATTTTTTTGAACAAACAATACATCAGACTACCCCTCGGTTGAGTTTCAATCCAGGAGGTCTGAATCAAGTTCTCACAGTCCATATGTGCCACCCACTTTTCTTCAAACTGCTGCATCTTCCTTCTTCGTCTCAGCCTACTACTGCCGTACTCGGTGTTCAAGGTAATGGGATCTTGGTTCGAATATGAGGCTGTATGTTGTGTTACTTTGGCCATTGGGAACATCTCCCTCCACTTTGGGTTTGCACAAGCTTGGTCTAAACATTGTTCCACAAAGTCATCGCTAAAGCACTCATTCCGCCACGTATAGGTGTAACCTTGATACCCTAAGTCAGCTAGGTCACCATGTAGCAAGGCACTCCTAAACTCTTGCATCACACTCAATGGTTTTGTTAGCCTGCCCCTCTTCTCATCAGACCAGAGGACTTCATTAAAATCCCCAATGCACACCCATGGTTTCTCTATCCAATTTCGGAGATGTCACATTAGGGCCCACGTCTCCTTTTTCCGTTGGTCCTCAAGGTGGCCATACACCCCAGTGAGTCACCATTGCTCTTGCATAGGGACAAAAATGTATACATCAATATGGTTAAGAGAAAAGGTTTGAGGATCAACCATGACAGAATCCTTCCATAGTAGGGTAATACCACCACTTCTTCGAATACTAGAAACATCTAGCGTGGAGTTGAAGCCTATCTCAGTTTTGATTGGATCCAATTCTTGTATTGACAGTTTCGTTTCCATGAGAAACAAGACTGTGGGTCCTTTTGATCTCACCAAGTCGGTGTGTACTTGAACTAAAGGTAGTTCCCAACCCCCGACAGTTCCAACTTATGATGATCATTGCACTCGCCGGAGCTGGGCACCAGCCTCTGCCATTGTTGGGATGAGAAAAGATAATTCTCTTGTGTTTTTACTCTTCTTCTGGTCACCATCATTACTCACTTCAGGGGTCTTAAGCGCTTCCTCACTTTGCCTTTTTTGTCCCACCCTAGCAATCATAAGTGGTTTAGTTGTGTCCATATTTTGGTTTTGTGGCCTTAATATCTTCGTCCACTTTCTTGTCAAAGTCCCTTGTGGTGGGAGGTCAAGGCACATTGGATGGCCATGCAAAAGGGTGTTAGTGTCAAGGCACGTTGCATGGCCATGCAAAGGGGTGTTAATGTTTTCTGGAATTACTTGCTCTAGATGGGGTTGGATAGTTGTGTCAAATTTTGGTCCTATGGCTTTTTTTGGGAAAAAAATATGCTTAAAATTAGGTTCTGTGATTCTCTCCTGAACATGGTAGGCCATTGCATCGTCAGAGTTTCCTTCCCAAGGCATTCCTTTTTGGGTTTCCACGCTCAAAGTCAACTGTGGTATCCTAGGATTAGGCGGCACCGTCTGTGGTAGGGCTAGGTTCATCAGAGAATGCTTCGGCGGGCTATTGGATCTTCATTTTTCTTCCATCGGATTTCGTCGGCCACTGGCCTTGAGCCAATCTCTATACGGCATCACTCCTTCACCTATGCTTGGATGCGGGTGGGTACATGCTCGCATCTCATGTCCAAGTCTACCACATGAAAAACACAACCCAGTGATGCATTCATATTTAAAAGCAACCCACGACTTGTCGCCTTCCGAGCTAACTATCAGACCTTTCCATCGTAGCGGTTAATCCAGCAGTACTTCAACTCTAACCCAGAGGAACCTAGCTTTTTCAGAGGAGAATGCCGTGTTGTCAACTTCAATGATCCGCCCCACACCTCGACCAATATCACTAGCCCACTTTTGCATTAAGCAAATCAAAAGACAAACCCCAAACCTGCACCCATAAGGAGACACTGGCTTATCCAATGCTCATATTATTTTCTTTTCTTTTCTTTTTTGGTTTAGATGTGATTTTTTTTTTTTTTTTCTGGACATGATTTTTACTTTTATAATAAATTCAGGTCACTTTTTGGGTTTTAATTGGGCATCATTTTTAACAAGGTTATATGTGTAAATTTATCCAAACTCACTTTTTCCATCCCTCCACATTTTCACTTTCAACCAAACAAAAATGAGGGAAATTAAAATTTTTTCTATCTTCTCACTTTTCCATCCTCCCACTGTTTTCTATCCTCCCACTTTTCTACCCCTCTAACCAAACGGACCCTTAGGGAGATGGGGTTCTAATTACATACATAAAACATTACAAAAAAATGTTATTATTACTTGTATATCACTTGAACTTGATAATTTAAATTTTTCTCAAAAAAATAAATAAATAACTTTTTTTTGAGAGATAATTACAACATGCTGCTAACCCCGTAGCTCGAACCCTTTCCCCCCTAAACCCCCAAGCACTTTGTATATGAGGAGATACCAATTTAGCTACAAAGCCTTTGGCAAAAAAAAAAAAAAAAAACCCTTGATAATTCAAACAATTAAAAGTCCTAAAGCTTTACTTACTAATCATAAAATTAATTGTTGAAGTGAAGTATATTTAACTCACTGGATGACTCATTTCATGTAGAAATTCAGGTTGGTTAAGGCGCATGCTATGTAGATGAAGTTAAGAGTGATTGGCTCAGACTTTACACATGTTGTACAAGAAATTTTGTATTATGGAACCATTAAAGGGACCAATAAAAATGGGTTATAAGTCCTCCACTACATTAATGAGGAAAAATACTAAAATTATTATCAATATCACTTGAAAAATATTTACAAATTAATAATAAGTTCATAACTATAATTGATATCATCTTAATAGCATTTAAAAAAGAAATTATGAAAAGTGTTACATCAATAACATTTTCACACCGGTGAAATTACTTTTTTACTCATTAATAACAGCTAATAACAATTTGTCATTTAAAGTCTATTGTAAAAATATTATGTACAGTACATAGCATTTCTCAAAAATCAATTATTTATTGTTATTATTATTTTTTTTTTGTTGTTGATAAAAAGTCAATTGCCTTTATATTTTATGATTAAACGCATTAGATTGAGATGGCTTTCGGTTTGTTGTAAGTTGTAACTATATAGTTATTGAAAAAAAAAAAAAAAAATCAAGGTTGATGGTTTTGATACTTCAACGGAGTAAAACTTGTAGTAAAATTATAGTATTGCTGACATCATAACTTGTCTTTTGGTGGGTATGAGACTTTCGGTCTAGAGAGACTATCTTGTGATGGGTATGGGCCTTTCCATATCAATACCATCCGATCAATTTAAAATGGTGTTTTCGTTTCAAATAAATTTAAGATATTTGGAGTGGATGGTACACTCTAGATGATCGATTAAATGTCTGGTATAGGTTTTGTACCTAATTAGGCTAATTTGGTTGCTTTTATCAAGTTTAAATGAGGGAATTCACCCAAAAAAAGATGTTAATCATGACCATAAGGCCATGTGTTTTGCATGGAGAAAATGGGCAAATGCCCTTTTTGCACAAATTATGTAACATTTTGCCCTCTTTTCCAAACTACTTAGGAAAATGCCATTCTTTTGAAACACGATTTGAGATAAATCGAGTTAGGCCCTATAGTAACATTTTATTTTTTTTGCCTATAACTCGAGCTCATGGAGGTCGAGTTACAAAACGTCACTATAGGCTCCTTAAAACGTCACTATAGGCTCCTTAAAACACCACTATAGGGCTCTAGATTTTTTTTTTTTTTTTAACTCAATTTATCTCAAATCGAGTTACAAAAGAGGGGCATTTCCCTAATTAGTTTGGGAAATGGGGCAAAACGCTATAATTTTTGCTCAAAAAGGGCATTTGCCAATTTTTTCCTGTTTTGCATCCTCTTAGTAATTTCCTTCAAGTCACCAAAATTCATATATTATCGTTTAATTTCATTTGTTTTGAAAATTTGTACTAAGCTTTATTCCTTTCCGAACTTCTTGCATATTGACTTATGATAGTCTCTTTATTTAAGGAAATTATGTGTTATCTATTCTACAATAATTAACAATTTCACAATTTTCAAATTCTCGTGGTTTATGGTAGTGAGAAATACATTATTGGAAATCTATTAAGATTTAAGAGTGACTTACAAAAGAAAAGTGTAGGGATAAAATTGGATGGTTATAACAAATCCAAAACTTATGATTTCGAGCACAATGCACTATGAAGGCAAATGCTAAGGAAGGTGATCGGACCCTCTTAAGTGTGAGTTGAACACCTGACCCTTAAACTTTTTGGTAATGTCAATTGTCTTTGGCTTTGAAATTCTTTATAGATGACCATTTTTCTGTATCCATTTCAATAGGAGAGAATGCTAACACTTTCTGGAATGGAAGAGAAAAGGTGGGGGGGGGGGGGTGAGGAGGTGGGTGTTAGACCTTTTGGGTTTGATCCCTGAGGATTTGGGGGACATTGTCAAGGAATAGAAGAAGGAAGGTGCAATGAAATCTCATAGAGGAATAAGAAGAGGCGAGGAAGTTTCCTATTTATTACTTTTGATTAATCACTATTTTCTTTGTAAGAGTTGTAAAAACTTGACTTACCTTTTGGGTGGCGGAAGACTTTTCATAACTTGACTGCCTTTAATATTGGTTCAAGACTTTTGATCATTGGGCTTGCCTTTTGCTTTTATATATACTATACTGTTTTAGAAGTAATAATATTGGGCCAAAATGGCCCATTAGCATTAATTTTTGAAATATTTAGCAACAGAGCACTGTTTCGGAAATAATTAGGGAAATACCACTTTTTCGGGCCCTATAGCGGCGTTTTCCTGCAAAATTTTTTTATAAGTCCCATAACAGGTTCAAAGGGCCCTATAGTGGCGTTTTTAAGCCCTATAGTGACGTTTTTGGGCCCTATAGCGGCGTTTTCCTGCAAAATTTTTTTATAAGTCCCCATAACAGGTTCAAGGGGCCCTATAGTGGCGTTTTTTAAGCCCTATAGTGACGTTTTCGGGCCCTATAGCGGCGTTTTTGGAAAAAGTGGTACTTCCCTAATTATTTCCGAAACAGTGCTCTGTTGCTAAATATTTCAAAAATTAATGCTAATGGGCCATTTTGGCCAATAATATTGTACACATTTGTTTAAAAACCATTGAAATCTTACATTGATAATAGAGCAGGCTTCCTTTAACTTGGGGGTCTTAGGACATTGCCTAAGTGGCTAGTGGAAGAGTTGGTCCTCGTTTTAAAGGTGATAAAAAGGCCAACTATACTGATTTCTTACCTCAATTAGGAAAAATTGTCTATAAATGTACAGGGTTTTTATGTTGTTTTTGTTCAGAAAATTGATTAAGGTTTGTTTGGTTTGTGTGTCCGCATTTTGGATGTCCACGTTTCAGGCATTTTTTTTTTTTTGAATCCAGCGCCTATTGCACTGTTCATGGGACCATGAACAGTGCAAATAAGCATGTGAACAGTAATTTTAAAAGTGAACAGTAACTGAAAAATAATTTTTATCGTTTTCAGCAAAATAAGTGGTATTCAAACGCACACTAAATCATTATATCATCAGTTGACATGAACAGTGCAAATAGGCATGTGAACAGTAATTTTAAAAGTGAACAGTAACCGAAAAATAATTTTTTATCGTTTTCAGTTTTCAGCAAAATAAATGGTATTCAAACGCACACTAAATCATTATATCATCAGTTGCTTCATCATCTGTAAATCGTTCCATGTATGTCTCAAGCTAAAGAAGAAGGAAGGTGCAATGAAATCTCAAGAGAAATAAGAAAAGGCGAGGAAGTTTCATGTGGATTCTTAGTACTTCTAATCACATTTTTTCTTCTCTTTCTTTATGTGGGAAATGGAAGACTTTTGATAACTTCACTTGCCCTTGGCCTTTATATGCACAGTCCGTTGCCTAATCATTGTCCATTGATATGCATCTCAATCTTTAACCGTCTTTGTCAAAGATTGGTCCAGAATCTCATGTTGCTGCAGCGGGTTGATCACAATGTCTGGTCTGTTGGAATTTGGAACCACTCATGAGGTAATGATTTTAAATATAAAGCAAGTTTTAGTTGAATGAGATTATTGAAATTCGTCATTTATTTGATTTCGTAATTGTTGGTTATGTGTGTTTTTATTTGAAGGGAGATAGCAATCATGGACGCAGTTGAAAAGACATGGTAGAGATTTATGACAAGAAGTTTGAAAATTTATATTATGTACCATAATATTTAGAAATTCTTTGATGGAATCAATTGCCCCACCCACCAGAGGATTTGGGGTTTGACCCCTGAGGATTTGGAGGACACTGTCAAGGAATAGAAGAAGGAAGGTGCAACGAATTATCTCATAGAGGAATAAGAAGAGGCGAGGAAGTTTCCTATTTATTACTTTTGACTAATCAGTCTTTTCTTTGGAAGAGTTGTAAAAACTTGACTTACCTTTTGGGTGGCGGAAGACTTTTCATAACTTGACTGCCTTTAATTGGTTTAAGACTTTTGATCATTGGGCTTGCCTTTTGCTTTTATATGTACTACACTTTTTTAGAAGTAATAATATTGTACACATTTGTTTAAAAACCATTGAAATCTTACATTGATAATAGAGCGGGCTTCCTTTAACTTGGGGGTCTTAGGACATTGCCTAAGTGGCTAGTGGAAGAGTTGGTCCTCGTTTTAAAGGTGATAAAAAGGCCAACTATACTGATTTCTCACCTCAATTAGGAAAAATTGTCTATAAATGTACTGAGTTTTTATGTTGTTTTTGTTCAGAAAATTGATTAAGGTTTGTTTGGTTTGTGCGTACGCATTTTGGACATCCGCGTTTCAGGCGTTTTTTTTTTTTTTTTTTTAAACCAGCGCCTATTGCACTGTTCATGGGACATGAACAGTACAAATAGGCATGTGAACAATAACCAAAAAATAATTTTTTATCGTTTTTAGTTTTCAGCAAAATAAGTGGTATTCAAACGCACACTAAATCATTATATCATCAGTTGCTTCATCATCTATAAATCCTTCCATGTATGTCTCAAGCTAAAGAAGAAGGAAGGTGCAACGAAATCTCAAGAGAAATAAGAAGAGGCGAGGAAGTTTCATGTGAATTCTTAGTACTTCTAATCACTTTTTTTCTTCTCTTTCTTTATGTGGGAAATGGAAGACTTTTGATAACTTCACTTGCCCTTGGCCTTTATATGCACGCTTCGTTGCCTAATCATTGTCCATTGATATGCATCTCAATCTTCAACCATCGTTGTCAAAGATTGGTCCAGAATCTCATGTTGCTGTAGGGGATTGATCCCAATGTCTGGTCTGTTGGAATTTGGAACCACTCATGAGGTAATGATTTTAAATATAAAGCAAGTTTTAGTTGAATGAGATTATTGAAATTTGTCATTTATTTGATTTCGTAATTGTTGGTTATGTGTGTTTTTATTTGAAGGGAGATAGCAATCATGGACGCAGTTGAAAAGACATGGTAGAGATTTAAGACAAGAAGTTTGAAAATTTATATTATGTTCCATAATATTTTGAAATTCTTTGATGGAATCAATTGCCCCACCCACCAGATCTCTTCCTGGTAGCCCAATGAGTGAAGATAGAGTTCCACATGCTACTCCTTCTGAAAGTTCAAAAACGTGTAAAAACACCTTTGAACGTTTAGACCCCCAAATTTACAACTTAACCAATTCAAACAATATGTCAAACAACAAGTGTGCGGAAACTTAACATATGCTATAATATGAAATTGGTTAAAAACTATCTAAGTCATAACAAAATAAAATCCACAGCAGATAATAAAAAGGCAAAGATAGAGAGGAAGGAAGATGCAAACACAAAGACAACACGCGATGTGTTATCGAAGAGGAAACCGAAGCCCTCGGCGTAAAACCTCTCCGCCGCCCTCCAAGCGGTAAACAATCCACTAGAAAATACAGTTGGGATACATGGACAACAAAAGACCCTCCAAGCCTAATCTACCCAGTGCACCTAAGCCCTCCAAGCTTCTTGCTCCAACGAGGTTGCGCCGAACCTTTTTCTTTTCTAACTTCCCGGATTCCGCTACTAGACCGTAGCATCAACCAATGAAGATTGGTTCCTTCCTAACTGCTTCCCAGAAATCCAAACAGCTGTCTCACAGTGATGATGATGGTGAGAACCAGGTTTGATATAATGCCTCTCAAGGATTTGACAATGGAGAGGAAGAGAGTTGAGGAATTTGAAGAGACTCTAAGGTATAGATTGTGGGTGAATCAATCTTGTTTTTCTTTAGGGTTTCTCTCTCAAAATTCTCTCTGGAAGCTCTCTCACAATCGTGGGTAAAAGGGGTATTTATACTGGAGTGGGAGAGGAATGTGAAACGTCAGGTTTAACAAAACAGGGGTGGCTCGCGGCTTGACCTCGCGGCTTGACTAAGTCGCGAGATCCAGTCGCGAGATAACCGTATGGCCAGTTGTCCCTGTTTTGTCCTGTAGTGCTCCAGCTAGCATGACTGTTCATCTTCCAGCATGCTTGGCACGTGTGCTGTTCTGGCGGCTTGCAGCCGCGAGTCACCCGCGAGTCCCAGCCACGAGTCTCTATTTTTCTTGCACACTCTTGAGCAATCTTCACTCTATCTCATCACTACCCCTTACATCAAACCCACCTAAATACAGGGTTAACTAATGCTGAATTACAAGCAAATTTGGCACGGAATAAAGCCAATTAGATGGTTGAATAAATTCAACCTTACAATCTCCCCCTTTGGCTATTCCGTGACAAAACCCTAAAACAGACTCTAGACTTAACATGTGAGTTGGGAACAGTTGAACAAAACTCACTCACACCTAACTCTAGAAGCTGTGAAGCACTTGAATCATATGAACATAATACTCCTGAAACACAACAATACACCATGATCATTGTAAGCAGAAAATTATAAATGCATATGAAACTGGCAAAATGTGATCAAGCAAAGATGGAGTTAAGAAATAAACCATGGCTTGATCAACCAAGTGAACACCACAAGGTAGTGATCACAGTGCTCATTCACACTTGGAATGAACACAAAGACATACAAGTTGACAAGCACAAGGCAAGACACTTGTATGTTCAACACTCAACCAATGCATAGTACACAAGGTATATGCATCTAGGAACAATCCTACAAGGGCACAAGAGTGACAGTACATAAACCAAAATGCAGGACATTTAGATTAAAGTACTGATTTCAACATAGCATAAAGGCTGCACTAAGCAAGGTACAAACCATAAAGCCTACAAACTATGCATAAAACATTAACCCTAAAAGCTTACAAAAGCACATGGGTACAAACACAAAAACATCCTGAATAACAGTTTACAAAACATAATATAACAACTTAAAGTGAAAACTTAAACTGAAGAAGAATGTAAAGACACTCCCCCTTAGGTAATATTTTCCCCCTCTGATCATGCCTATCACTCCCCCTTTTTGTCATGGAATAGGCTAGTCATCCTCTTCCAGCTTTCTCTGAATTTGATCCAATTGAGTTTGAAGAGAAGTAAACTTCATATCCCATCGAGTGCTTTGATGGTGTAGAGAAGCTGTGAGTCCAGACATCTTTGTATTCAACTCGTGGACAGAGGATACAATGCGATCAATTTTCTCATCTAGGGAGAGAGTGCTGAAATGAGAGCCACTGTGAGATGCAGAAGTTTCTGGTTTGGCTCTCTTCCGACTATGTCCAATGCTTGCATTGAATGTACGCATGTTGATTGGACTTGGTTTTGAGATAGGAGATTCATCTGCCGTTGGATAAATACCCTTGAGCTTCAAGATCCGTGAAATGAGACTGCAGAAAGGAACGCATATCCGAGACTCAGTTCGAAGAACCGTTTTGCGCAGAACATGAAAGATATGAGCACAGATGTCTATTTCCACATCAGAGATTAGATCATGAAGAAACAAAGCACGTCCGAGGTTCATATACCCAGTGCTTGATAAAGGGTACAAATTGTGAAACATCACAATTGTAAGCACTCTCAGTTTTGGAGAAAGTGAGGAAACACTGATGGATTTTCCATTGGGTGAGAACTCCAAGTCTTGACCAAGACTTTCTTTGAGAAGCTCCTCATCAGGACAGAGATCATCATAAACCGGTGAATGTCGGAAAATTGGTCTGTTGATGTGAAGAATTTCTGCCAGATATGTAGGAGAGACAGAAAAGCTCTTTTTCCGAACCCAGCACTTAAGTTCATCTCCTTCCACAATTGCGTTAGCATAAAATTCTTTTACCAACTCTTCATACGTGTCATCCGGATCAGAGAGAAGGTAATTCCAATCCTTGTGAGCAAACCATTTCGGAATGTCAGTGTCATGAAGTGAGGACTGATCCAAAGCTCTTTCTAGTAATGGTTTGGCATGTAGAAAGAAATTCTCATAAGACTGATAGGCTGCATATGATCTGAACTTGTTGGGATCGAAACTCTTTGATGAAGAGCGAGTCCCTTTTGTTTGAGGTGGGTAATCATCAACATCAATTACTGGTTCCTTCCCTTTGGAACTACCTCCTTTCACAGCAGCTTTCTTGAATGGTGACATGACTAGTCTGTATTATGAACAAGAGAAATGGCAGAACACAATCCAACAGACTTTATTAGCAGTGGTTTAGTGGAAATTTAGGGACAATGAAGAAACCCTAATAGCTGGATGAAAATGGCCCGAAAAAAAGCAAAGAGGGACACAAATGGCCCAAATTGAACTACACAGTAGAGGTAGACAAAATAAACCACACAATCAGCTGAAAAAGAACCCACATTCAACAACACATCAACTGGATACCACACAGGATGATTTTGAAACACCACATCAGCAGCAGTTCAGACAAAAATAGCTAACCCTAGCTAAGCTCATGATGAAGAACAAAACCAACAATATAAAATAGCTCAAAACAGAGACAGAAACTACCATAAGCTAAGCATGGACAAAGAGTAATAGTTGAGCTAAAAACCCATCTCAAAATCACAATCAAATGTGAATAATCCAGAGGGAAAACCATAACAACAAGTAGAAAAGAGTTCAAGACAGAAAAACCATACCTGTTACTTGATGATTTTGAGCTGAAAAGAGGCAAACAATGGAGATTGAAAATGGAGGCACGGTGTGAATGGGTAAGAGCAGATGAGAAAGACAATGAACAGTCACAAAAAGATCGAGGGAAAAACAAAAAGTTAAAAAACTGCCCCTGTATTTCTAAAACACGCGATTTTCGCGACTGAAACGAGTCGCCAAAGAGTCGCCAGATCAAGCCGCCAAAACACTCAAGGACAAAAATTTGAAGAATTTTTCTATGTGTTTTTCGCGACTGGAAGGTCTACCCGCGAGTGAGTCGCGAGCTGAGCCGCGAAAATCTCTGAGTAAACCTCGCGACTGGACCTTCCACTCGCGAACAAGTCGCCAAAAATGACCCGCGAAGACGCGACTGAGGCACGCGACTTGACATACCCGCGACTGAACCGCCAAAACAGGGCAAAACAGGATTTTTGAAATTTTCAGATTTTTCAAACAAAATACTTTCCAAAAACACCTAAAACACTTAAAAATCTTTTTGTGCTTGAACTAACAAAGATTGAGCATGTGAAAACACATTTCATCAAGTACAATCACACGAATAAATATGGCATTTATTGAACATAAACTTGTGTGTTGTGTGTGGATATCAACAATGAGATAGTCCTTAGTCTAATGTGAAGCTTCAATGATCAATTCAACCAAGACATACACAATTAGCACTAGATCATGTGACCCATCTCAATTATAGAAATATGTATATATGACCTCCCACAAAACTTGATAACATAACTTGGAGCTTAACATTTGACTCCACTTTCAATCAAAACATTTGATCTTTTTTATCTTTTGAGGTAATCATTTCTCATTGTGAGAGTGATATATGACAATTCACTTTAAAGAACAAGCCTTTGTCTTTTTGAATAAACATTCACTTTAATATAAGGTCGCTTACCCTTTTTTCTAGTCAAATACTAGAATGTGCGACAGGCTTTTGCAGCTCAATATCTCTTTTCATTTGGAGATTTACATTTGGTGAGCTCTTTTAGCAAAACAAAAATAAAGAGTGGGAAGATATATAGACATAAGTCTATGCATGTCTCAAGATCAACAAAACCATTCACTAATCATTCATGACAAGTTTGAAGATCTATTTACAACAATCACAACGATTTCAAGATTTCTCCCACATAGATATGAGTGCATGAAAACAAGCAATGCTCGAAAATGCACAAAGCCATTAGCACAAAGGTACAAGGCAAAACAAGTTTTGAGACAAAAACTCAACAATGTCAATCAAGCTTTTTGATTTTCTAATTTTTATGTGATTTTTGGATTTTTGACATAAAAGAAGAAAATGATTGAACAAACAAAGAAGAACCAACAGAATTCACAAATGGACAAACAAACAATAAACATGTTGCACAAAGAGCTAACAAAGAAGTGTGTGCCCCAACACAAACAAATTTATCATATTATAAATATGTGAAGCACACAACACACAAGAGAGTCAAGGAATTGTACCAACACCAATGGTCTTACGGAGTGATTCAAACCGTGGACCATCGAGAGGCTTGGTGAAGATGTCCGCCTTTTGATTGTCGGTGTGTATGAACTCAAGACACACAACTCTTTCATCTACCAAATCCCGAATGAAATGGTAACGTATCTCTATGTGTTTAGATTTTGAATGTTGGACAGGATTCTTGGAAAGATTGATGGCACTGGTGTTGTCACAGAAGACACACATCGTTTCTTGAGGAATTCCATAGTCATGAAGTAATTTCTTCATCCAAAGAAGCTGAGTGCAGCAACTTCCAGCAGCGATGTATTCTGCTTCTGCAGTAGATAGAGACACTAAATTCTGCTTCTTGCTCATCCACGAGACAAGATTGTTACCAAGATAGAAACAACCGCCTGAAGTGCTTTTCCGATCGTCTACACTGCCAGCCCAGTCAGCATCTGAATACCCAGCAAGACAAGCATTTGAGTCTTTTGAATACCACAGACCATAGTTTGCAGTACCATTCACATATCGAATGATTTGCTTAGCAGCAGTCAGATGAGATTCCTTCGGATTAGCTTGGTACCTGGCACAAACGCCCACACTAAAAGCAATGTCCGGTCTACTGGCTGTAAGGTAGAGCAAACTCCCTATGATGCTCCTATACAATGTAGGACTTACTTCGACTCCAGATGAATCAACATTCAGTTTAGTGGATGAGCTCATGAGAGTGGAGGCATGTTTTTTGGAGTCTAGTCCAAACTTCTTGACAATGTTTCTGGCATACTTCTCTTGAGATACAAATATGCCCTCCTTTTGTTGTTTGACTTGAAGACCCAAGAAAAATGTGAGTTCCCCCACCATACTCATCTCAAACTCCTTCTTCATCTCCTCAGAAAATTCAGTAGCACAGTCTTCGATGGTTGCCCCAAACACTATATCATCAACATAGACTTGTGCCACAAGGAGATAATCTTCATCATTTTTGACAAACAGAGTTCGATCGGCATACCCTCTCTTGAAACCTCTATCTAGAAGATAATGTGTAAGACGATCGTACCAGGCTTTAGGCGCTTGTTTTAAGCCATAAAGGGCTTTCTTCAATCTTAATACATGATCTGGAAAATGAGGATCCTCAAATCCTTTTGGTTGCTCAACAAATACTTCTTCATTTAGATATCCATTCAGAAATGCGCACTTTACATTCATTTGATAAAGTTTGAAATTCAAAGTGCACGCAATGGACATGAGGATTCGAATGGATTCGAGTCTTGCCACCGGAGCAAAAGATTCATCAAAATCCACTCCTTCTACTTGAGTGTATCCTTGAGCTACTAACCGAGATTTGTTTCGAATTATCTCTCCATCTTCATCAGTTTTGTTTTTAAAAATCCATTTTGTGCCTATAACATGAACGTTCTCAGGCCGTGGAGCAAGTTCCCACACATCATTCCTCACAAACTGATTCAGCTCTTCATGCATTGACTCAACCCAATTCTCATCTTGAAGAGCCTCTTCAACCCTTTTTGGTTCAAACTGTGCAAGATAGCAGTGATATGTTACATGATTAGCTAGCAGAATGTTTCCTTTCCTGAGGCGAAGACCGTCATCAAGAGATCCTATGATGTTACTTTCCGGATAATTCTTGATAACTCTTGAAGATGGCCTTTTTGAAGTGGAAACTTCATCACTACGAGAGATAGGAGGATGAACTTCCGGAGGAGTAAGAGGGCTTGATGTTCTAGACATCGATCTCGTTTCCATTCTTGGGTTGATGGGAGTCGATTCTACTTCTGGTATAGGTTCTTCACCTTCTATATCCAAAGCTTCTACCTCAACATCGGGCTCTTTGGTGCTCGGCCCTTCTACATCATCAATCATTTCCACCTTAGGTAAGGCATCATCAATCTTGACATTTATGGACTCCATCACAGTCTTTGTTCTCTTGTTAAACACTCTATACGCTCGACTTGTAGTAGAGTAGCCAAGAAAAATACCCTCACCACTTCTCGCATCAAACTTCCCAAGATTCTCTCGATCATTTAGGATATAGCATTTACTTCCAAACACCCGGAAATACTTCACTTTTGGCTTCTTCCCATTCCATATCTCATAGGCAGTCTTCTTTGTACCAACTCGAAAGAAAATCCTATTGCCAATGTGACACGAGGTGTTGACAGCTTCTCCCCAAAATTTTTGAGGTATTTGCTTGTTAAGCAACATGACTCTTGCCATCTCCTGAATCACACGATTTTTTCTCTCTACCACTCCATTTTGTTGTGGAGTTTTGGGAGCTGAAAATTCTCTTTTAATTCCATTCTTCTCACAGAAGGACTCGAATCTTGCATTCTCAAATTCCCTCCCATGATCACTTCTAACTTTGGCTATCGGAATCCCTTTTTCGTTTTGTAGTTTCTTGCACAGAATCTCCAACCTCTCACAAGCTTCTGATTTTTCTCTAAGGAATTCAACCCAAGTGTATCTTGAGTAGTCGTCCACAATGACCATAATGTATCTCTTCCCCCCTAGGCTTTTAGTTCTGGTAGGCCCCATTAGATCAACATGAAGTAACTCCAAGCACCGAGAGGTGGCTATCACATTCACCTTGTGATGACTTGCCTTAGTTTGCTTCCCCATTTGACACGCACCACAAACGGTCTTCTTCACTTTTCCAAACTTAGGAAGTCCCTCGACTGCTTCAAGTTTGGAAACTTTTGCTACTTGTTTGAAGTTGGCATGCCCAAATCTGTGATGCCACAGCTCCAACATATCCACACGAGCACTTCTACACTATATGGGTGCCGTGGGAACTATTCCATAA